>NC_142086.1:71932029-72187029 GCF_054644295.1 Miniopterus natalensis
CCGGAAGTATCAGACACTGAAAATAACAAACAGATATAGCAGTTTATTGCTCTTTCACATAGAAGCCCAGGGGTAAGGTGCTCGGGGTGGGATGGTGACTCCACAAATGCAGAGCCCCAGGCTCCTTCCAGACTCTACGTGGTCCAACACAGTCACAGGAGCTCCAGCAGTTACATCTGCATCCAGTGAGCAAGAAGATGAAAAGGGCCGAAGGGGGTGTAACTGATGTGTAAGGGAGGTTCTCAGAAGCCGCCGCAGAACAGTGCCTCTGACACAGCATCGTCCAGACGGCACTGGCCACACATAGCTGCAAGGGAGGCTGAGAGATGCATCTTCACCACGGCAGCCATGTGCCCAGCTGAAAACCAGGAATTCTTTTACTGAGGAAGAAGGGAATATAGATGTTGGGAGACAACTACCAGCCTTTGTCCATAATAATTTGTTTAATCTCGTTTCCACAACATTTTCTTTAACTCAATTAGATCACAGTTTCCTTAACAGTAAGGACTGTGTCCTGCTGTCTAATGCATTTCAGGACATCTGGCTCACATCGAGTGTCCGATAAAGGATGTAGGAAAAGAATCGATGAATAATAAAACAAGCAAGCGCGTAAAACCCTGGCTGGGTGTATGTAGTGCATATGTCTATTTCCACGGCTGTGCTACACACAAATAGTGTGACCATAAAATGATTTCTTTTTCCAGGATGTAGCATAAGAAGATAAAGACTTTTTAAAAGCCAGGATCATAACATTAGAAATCGACTTTTTTTTTTAAGCAAACAAATTAGTACCCAAAGGAGAGTCTTCACCCTCAACACAATCTTCACAGCCCGCTGCACATTCTCTGACATTTCTAAGGAACTGCCTGGTAAATGAGGCAATCCAAAAATTATCCTTACTTTACTAATTAAACAATTTGGTCTAAAACAGGCCTGCTTTAGCCCTGGCCTGTGTGGCTCAGTTGGTTGATGGTATTGAATCTTCCATCATTTGAGGATGTGTTTAGAATTTGGAAACATGGAAAAGTGACCCATAACCAAGTCTAATGAATAATATGCTGGATTACCCAGCTGTATTACGCCATTTCAGTTCTTTTTAGCTATAATGATAATGTAACCGGCCTAGATTTGTCATATGCTTTTAAAATGCCTGCAGGGGGGAAAAAAGAGGGGGGAGGAAAGAAGAGAAAAAAAATGCCTACAGGAATTTCAGGAGTGCAATTCCTAAAATGTTTTCAAGAATGGTGAATTAGTTAAATGCCATAATTAGTAGTTACTTACCATGTTTTATTATTTCGGTAGAATAATAATGTAGACATAGAGAAGTGTATTAGAATGTGTATGTGTTTATACATGTATACAACTGTGTGTATATGTACATATATTCACACGTTCATACACACATTTATATATGTATATTTGCATACACACTCATGCATGTGTGTGTCCCACTGTTATTTGATGAATAGTATTATCCAAAATGGATAAGCAAAATTTCTACCCATCCAGACCTTCTTAATGTAAAGCTTTCCTGGGCTCAACATTATCACATGTAGTTACTGGAAAGCAAATGAAAACAAACAAATAAAAAGAAAATATTCTGATAGGCAAATAAACATACAATAACGATATAATCAGTTTCAATCATGTAATAATATCTTAGCAGAGAAACTGAAGGCATTTTACAGACATCAGTTTTCCTGGGGAAACAGGCCACATCTCTTCTGCCAGCAATTCTTGGCTATTTCTGCAGTGCTGAGCCGTTATCTGATATGTGAAGAATTTTTTATTAACCACAAGGGAAAAAACGAATCAATAATGTTGCTTAGAATGGACACAGCACTTCTAATCTTCCTTGCACTTTACCAGCATTGATAAAATAAGCCTCCCACCGTCCCAGTGAGACTAAAACAGAGTCATGCTCTTTCGCTCAGGGAAGAAGGCAGAGATAGGAGGTCAAGTCAATGGCCCTCAGCTCTGTGGGGACCCGGGGGCCAGCACGGAGGTGAGGCGGCCGCGTGCGGAGAAATCAGCGCTAAGCCCCACACTCTCCAGCCCTCCGCCCACCTTCTCGTGCTGATTCAGAGAACAGTGGTCCTGAAGCCTGGGCGCCCCATTGTCTGAGGCAGCGTGGACAATGTGTCTTCAAGTCAAATATCTATCAATCAACACACATCGATTTTCTTTAATTATCTCCACAGAGCAGACTTGATTCTGAAGAGCTTATGTGATTTGAAAAATGTATCACCTATTTGTCAGACATGTATAATTTATGAAGTCCCTTTCACTCAAGGTCTGCAGTCCAAAGGCAGCAATTTGTGAGTTATTAACATGTGATTAGACATCCCCTATTAAGATTCGCAGACTTTCAGCCACTTACACAAAAGCAAGAGAGACACTACGTAAGTTTTCTCTTGCACTATTGAGCTCAGAGGATTCTGCTTCTAACACTACCCTGTGAATCCTTTCCAAGGAAATGCTTGATAAATGAAACAATCCAAAAATTATCCTTACTTTACTAATTAAACCATTTGGTTTAAAACAAGCCTACTTTAGCCCTGGCCGGTGTGGCTCAGTTGGTTGAGGGTCATCCCATGCACTGAGAGGTCACTGGTTCGATTCCCCAGTCAGGGCACATGCCCGAGGTTTCTGGTTCAGTCCCCAGTAGGGGTCATGCAGGAGGCAGCAATCAATGTTTCTCTCATCGATTTTTCTCTCTCTCTCACTGTCCCTTCCTCTCTCTCTAAAATCAATAAAAACACATTTAAAACAAAAAAACAACAAAAAACACAAGCCTACTTTAGATAGACTTCTACTTTCCTGGAATGTGTTTCAGTGACTTCCTTTCCATGCATAGCACTTGCCAATACTGATATTATTAAACTCAACAGACATGCTCAGGAATTTTTATTACCAAAATATGCTCCTGAATTGGAGGATAGATAATCTATTTTATAGGTAACTGACTTAAAAATAACTACTAATACTTAATTCATGATTCCCTTTATGTTAGGTGGCATTTACTAATACTAAGTAATATTAAATTTAGATATGTCCCCAGAACATGGTAGAAATTTCTATTAATCTGGTAAGATAACTGTATGGCTATTATTGTCTTATGTATAATAAAAAAGAAGCAAGATTAAGTAGGCATATCACCATTCAGAAAGAGGGGTAAGTGGGTGTTAGAGTGTGACCTGATTCATTTAATCTCTACAATTCTACTTTCAGGTTAGTGAGAGTTAACAATTATGTATTGATCATATGTCCTAGGAACTATGCCCAGCACTGGGGATCCAGCAGAGACGACACCAGCCCAGACCCCAGGCAAGGGGGTCGGGGAAGGTGTCCTTGAAGAGGCACCTGGAGCACAGAGCTGAAGAAACAGGAGGGTAACGGGAAGCCAGGCAGAACATCCGGCCTGTGAAGACGGGTGGGGGAGAACAGGGAATGTGGTGGGAGAAGAGAAAAGCCCAGCAGGCAGGGGAGAAGCCCGGGCCTGGCCGCAGGGGGCAGGCCGCCCGAGGCTGCTCATTCTGAGGACGACAGGAGGCCACGGAGGGCTCTGCGCATGGGGCTGGCGGAAGCAGGGGAAGGGCCTCGGGGCACCTGAAACAAATGATTATGAATGAAAAAGCCCTGAGAGTCTAGCTCTTTTTCAAAACCTATCTCAAATCCGAGTTTGAGGTAATGTTTTTAAATTAAAAAAAAAAAAAGAAGAGGTCACCTTCTCAAAACCACATGAAGTAATAAAGCCTGTCTGGGAGAGGCTGGTTTTCGCATTCGATGCTGCTACATCTCTCCAAGGTTTATGTGAGGTGAAGGGGGGGATGGAGAAGGGGAAGGACTGTTTTATTATTAAATATTTCCCATCTATCAAAAAGCACAAAGAAACAGTAACAAACACGCTCATGTCATCACCAAGATTTAGCCAAGGTTAACGTCTACAATATTTGGGTTTGGTTTTTGGTGTGTTGGGTTTTTTTACGATATAAAATATTACAGACATAAACTAATCCCCTTGGTATATTTCTTCCCCAGAGATAACCATTATTCCAAAATTCTTGTGTATTCTTCTTCTACATTTTATTTTTATTATAAATGTGTACATCTATATATATTATAGTCTTGTATGTTTTTAAACGTCAAGTAAATGGTTTCATACAATTCTACAACTTGCTTTTATTCAACATGTTTTTGATACATATTTATATTACATTACTGCTGCATAAATACTGTATGATTATAGTACAATGTATCAGTTCTTGTACTGGTAAATGTTTAGACATTCTTTTTCTTGTGATCACAAACAATATACTGCAGTGAACAGTCTTGCATTTATCTATCTCTCTATGCACATGTGTGAAAGCTTCCCTAAGGGACACCGTTTATGGGAAATGTTTTAACAAATTAGAGGAAAGTAGTCCACTGAGTTGAACTAATATTCTAATTGCTAGTAGGGATAATGATGACAGTGATATGTTTGATAGTTCAAAGTCACCACTTACAGGATTCAAAAATATATGAAATCACTTACATTGAGATGAAGAATGGGCATGTGGAAGTCAACCAGACCTTGGGCAAGTTTTTAATTCAGTGGCTGAAGCTCTGCAGGGTCTGATCTAAGCTGAAAATGTGTTTGAAAGAGCTGAGCATTTCTAATTTAAGATATATGCCAAGTAGACCTAAATAGCAAGGGGGGAAAATGGGAATAGATGTACCGAGAGAAAAAAAAACTTGACAGGTTCAGGTTAGCATCTCACTTTCCCAAACCCCTGAGGTTTATTTAACATGAAGAACTGTGCAGAATTAACTACAGACCAATGAGTTGTTCAAAGTCTGATTTTTGCACCTTAAGTTTCTCTTTCCAAAAACTAACAATTTAGGGCCAGGCTGGAGTCATGATTTCCACTCACATCCTGCTGCGGCTTTTCTCATCATCACTCATCGACAATACGCAGACAGCCACCTTGTCAGAACTTGCCCTTTGGCTAAGTGAACTGAGAATGAAAAATCCTGCTAAACTGAACAGCAGTCCCATGTGGGTGAGCGGCAAGGCTTCAGTGGGAAGAAAATTAGTAGAGATCCATCCTCTCTAATGCTGGTTAAGGGAGGAAGTCTTAGATCTCGCCTCCTGCCTACAAAGTACAGAGCAACACTTTCTAACGGCCCAAGAAGGCCCTGCAAATCGAACCCTCAACGCTGCCTGTCACTCAGACATCACCAGCATGTACTTGGAATCAAAGGAACATAGACGTTTTTCATTTATAATTAACTTGGAGGCCATTTAATTTAAACCCCTTGTTTTGCAGAAATGGGAGCCCACTGATTCTAAAGGTTTTGTCCAAGCTCATACAGTAAACTATTGGCATACAAAAACTCCAAATTCTCCATTTCATGCCCTTTGTCCTGCATCATGCAGCTTGTATATAATGCTAATGCATTATGACGATTACAAATATCCATTCATTTTATTTTATTTTATTTTATTTTTTTAAATATATCTTTATTGACTTCAGGGAGAGGAAAAGAGAGGGGGAGAGAGAGATAGAAACATCAATGATGAGAGAGTCATTGATCGGCTGCACCCGCAACCCGGGAATGTGCCCTGACCGGGAATCGAACCCTGACCGCCTGGATCCTAGGTCGATGCTCATCCGCTGAGCCACGCCCGGCTGGGCTCCATTCATTTTAAATTTTTCATTCATCAGAAGCTGTCAAAAATGTTCAGTAGCAGGACTTTTAGATCATCATTAGAAAGCTCCTGTGGACGATTATATTAATACTCACAACCATTTGCTCTGCCTCCCTGGATTAAACTGTCCCACTGGTGGCAGGCTTGACCATGTGACTTGCTTTGGCAGGTCACGTGAGTAGAAGTGAATCAAGCCATTCCTAAGCAGAAGCTTTAAAGGGAATCGCATGTTTTCTCTCTCTCACTTCCCCCCTCTGCTATAAGGCAAGCGCGACCTAAATAGGGGCCATTCCTTCAGCCTGGATCCCAGGATGCAGAAGAGGCACAGAAGAGCTGAACCTCACTCACACTGATACACTGTGAATAGAAACAACGCTTCCCTGTTTTAAATCATTAAGATTTTAGAGGTTTCTTCATTATTGCAGCACAACCTAGTAAAAACTGACTGATGCAGTTACTAACAAAAAGCAAAGACAACGAAAATGCTTGGTCAGTCATCACAAAACAACTCATGAAATTATAAGTAGAGATCAACCTAATATGCTATTTTTATAAGTCATAAGTCACTTCTTTCCCTTCACTTACTCACTTCCACATCGCACAGAACTTCCCTCCCAAGAGCAGTGTGAAGGGTTGGCTGTGGGGCCACTAACAGGTGCTTTTCACTTGTCCTCCTCAAGAACACACGTCTCACATCAGAGGAACTGAGACAGTGAGCACGAAAATGAAATGTCCTACCTCAGCACCAATGGTTCCTAGAAAGGAGGCTGAAGAGTAAGGGGCATAGGGAAGCCCAAGACACCAAGAGCCAAGGCTCAGGGGGCTGAAGGCCCAAGCTACTTGTTTCTATGCCTACCCATGCTCTAGTTCCCAACAACCATTGTGTCAAGAGGCCAGCCTGCTATGGTCTGTATGGATCCATTGATAAAGTCCATCAGAGCAAGACATTTGCCTCCAATCCCTCATTCAGCTGAGATCTGTTAAGTGCCTACTGTGTGCAAAGTACTGTTAGGCCCGGGATATATATATATTAAAAAAAGAATAAGACAAAGTTCCTCACCTCAATTAATTTATATTTGAATGGGAGGTAGACAAGAACCAAACAAAATAATAAATAAACACAGATTTTATGAAAAATATGGAAAGTAAATAAGGTGCTACAGTAAGGAATTACAGCACAAATTGCTTTAGATAGTCAAAACCCCTCTCAGAGCATGACATTTTAGCTAAGATCTGAAGGATGCAATGAACTCGGTGATGCAGAGAAAGAGCTGGGGAAATGCTTCAAGTAATGGTGGTGGGAATCTCAGAGATCCTGGGGCACGAATGGGCGTGAGACATGCTCAGGGAATAAACAGGCATTTAGGGAAATGCCTTTTTCTGAAAACTTTCAGGGCCTTGACTACACCTATCAGGACACCTGTGTGTGTGTGTGTGTGTGTGTGTGCGTGCGTGTGTGTGTGTGTTTTCTCCTGTTTCCAGCCCAGAACCTACCTGACACCACAGGAATGGGTGAGATGAGGTTGAATTACGAGGCAGGAACAAGACCACGCAGGACCCGTAGTCATGGGAAGACATTTGAGGAGTATTCTGAAGAATAGTAGGAAGGCAGTGGAAGGCTTAGAGGCGGTAGCTCCCTACACATCGCCCTGGCTGCTGTGATTAGAGGAGAAGGAGACGTGAAGGCTAGTGAGGGGTGCAGCTGAAGAGGGCGAGGCGAAAGGTTACAGTGGCAGCATTGAGTAGACAGAAGTGGACGTTTGACAGATATTTGATTGGACTTGGCGATGGACTATGTGGGAAAAGAGAAAAGAGAAAAATGGAGACTGGTTTCCAGGATCTTTGCTGGAGAGACTGGATACATAACAGTGCCATTTACTGAAATGATGAAGAATGTTGAACAGAGAGACAGGTTTGGTGGGGGAGACAGGAAATTAGAAGCTCACTCTTATCTGTAAAATATCCAGGTGGTGCTAAGTGGGCCGTCGGATATACGAGTCTGGAGCTCAGGGCCTAGATAGGGTAGGGCCGTGGATGTGCGTTAGGGAGTTATCAAGGCTTGAATGGTGTAAAGAAAACAAGCTTCACGTACTGTTAGAAATTACTCTTTTAGAATCACAGATTTATTTTTCTCAACTAAATCAATAACCACAAAACCAAGACGAAGGACCTTATTGTTTCTCACGAGAAATTGGGTTTATGAATTTATGTAGAAATGGAGTTATGGAATAAAGTTAGCAAGGTCATTAACAGTGCTGGTGTGCACATGGCAGCTTAGGTATATAAATCCAGTCTCCTCCCCAGACATATTCTAAATATAGTTTCTTACATAAGACATAGAGTAAATGCAATTCCCCACAACAAATATGTAAAACAAGTTTTGCAGTAACCATAGCCTCAAGGTTAAAGATTGTATTCCATACATGTTTACAATAAACCTCTGTAATAAAGGGGGAAATACCCCAGGAGATTTCTTTACGTTCCCAGCAACAAACCAGCCAGAAATTCAATTTCACAAGGAGAAAAGCAAGTATATCTAGATCTAACCTTAACGGGACTTTTAACCCACTTGGCTAATGCACTTTCTTCTTTGTGCCTATATGGTAACTATTTGTAAATATTCTTCAACCTTGTCCCTTGTCTTTGGAGCAAAAGATAAGAAAAAGCTCAGCACTTTGCCTTCTCATACACACTGGGCTCAACAATCTTCTTTCCTCTCAAGATTTTCCATTAAATACCATTTCTCATTTAATTCCATGGCCTCCGATGTCAACTACCATGTTAGCAGAGGTTGGCTCAAAGAGGTTTGGGCAATGTTAATCTCCTTTCACTACAGGCTGGAAGAAATCCCTTTGGGAGGAGGGACAGGCCTGGAAGGGAAGCCGGCCTGGAGCTGGAGTGGGCCCCGCCAACGCTGGAGAGCACGGGGAGGGAGAGCGGAAAAAGCGAAGCCGCACGCACTTTAGGAAAGCCTGGTGTCGCGACGTTGTTATGGGCCTTTGTCATTTTTCTGCCCTGTATTCAGTTCTTGTGGAAACAGGACCTTAAATATGCTTTAGGAGAACTGCCCTTTCCTCACTCTAATAGCAAGGAATTTGGGTAAAGTTAACTCTCCCTTAAGACCTAGGGACAGAGAATTTAATGAAGTCCTAGGCTAATCAACGCAGTACATTCCCTTGGTCACAGTGGTTGGTTCAGAGGTGAACACAGAGCTTGGTACAAGACCACAGGACCAATCTGTGCTAATCCCAGAGCTTCCTGGCGGAGGCATAATTTTTCCTACTGGATTTGCGCATAATTAAATGAAAGAGTGGAGTTTATGGGAGCCTCTCCACTATGAGGGAGGGTATGTATGAGAATAGAGCCCATCTGAAGGAAGTGGAGCCAGTAAATATATAAAGAGAAAGCAGTCTTAGTAGCATTATCTGAGCTCCTGCCTCAGACCATACCTATAGCCAGCCTCACCAAGACAATGATATGAGCCAACAAAGTATCGCTTTTCTTGGCCCGCTTTGGCATGCATTTCGCTGACCAGTAATGAAATCCTAACTAATGGAGAAAGCAAGAGAAGTGGCTACTTCAAGGAATGCTGGACATATCATGATTAGAGGTTTAAACTGATTCAAAGTTTCCATAGAATTTAGCAACACAGAGGCCATCAGGAATCTTGACAAGATCAGCTTCAGTGTACAGGTGGCTTGGAAACCCATTCAAGTGGTCATGTGGAATATCCTCCACGCACACGTCCTATCAGTCATGGATCCTAATCGACAAAACGGAGCAGAAAGAGTCAGAGAACCAGGAGATCTGGACTCCAGATCTAACCAGCTGGTAGACCTTGGACAAATTGCTCACTTAACCTCCTGAGGTTTCACAGTTTCCTCACCTATCAATTACCCCTGCCTTTTACCCCAGCAGCCCTGTAGCTCTAAAATTCTTAGTATTTTGTTATTTTCAACAAAGTATTCTGTTCTGGAACTTCGTGGAAGAAGTCATGCATTAGCATTCTCATTAGCATTCTCTCCTATGCTGCTAAATTAAATTCTCCTTGGCTTGATTCCATTTCATAGAATCATTTCACTGAAGGCCATATCACTGCTGTGGGCAGCTTGTGCAGAGCACTGGGGTGTGCCCATACTGACAATGTCCTCACATGTCCTCTCTGTTTGGGGGTCTCTATTCCACTTCTACTCACTGTTGCTCTCATCGTTTACCAAAGACACAAGATACGGGCTCTACAGTATCTGTCCAGGAGAGTTTCACAGCCTTTGGATCCTCTAAAAGACAGAGATGTTTGCTGATTAGCTTTCGTTCTTAGCAGAGTCTTTTCTGGAATGTTGACTAGGCACTGCTTTTTACATCACACCATGGGCCAGTCCAATGGCAAACTGGACTTTGGCCATGAAGCAAAACACGCACAAAAGGTCAGCAGCTGTTAAAATGCATCTCTCTTATTTATCTCAATCAGGAGCAGGAAAGGAGAGGTTAATTTTTCAACAGGGTAACATACCGTATATATCAGCACTAACAATGAGCTTTTATTTCCCTGAGTCAGCTTTAAAAATAATGTTGACTTTTATGGCCAATACATTATGGATCACCATATTTATGTCAGAACGTATTGGCATGAAAATAAATCAATGAAAATATTAATACACGAGCCTTGTGTTTAAGTGAAACCCCTTGCAACTCCACACCTTCCCCCTCGTATTTCACTGTAGCGCTTCCCACACCTCTTCTCTGACATGTTTTACTGAGCGTGGTATCAAGGCCTGTTTCATCCTCTGTAACCACTGTTTTTAATCTGCCTTGCACATAATGAGACTCAAAAATATCCACTTGGTTCTTTTGCCATAAACATACATAACCATTTCATCATTAATAGGACCGTCGATTTGAATTTATGGTTTAAGCATGAACAAAATATCTCCGAGTCAAAGCTCCGAGTGGTATACTATTGACATACCACACAGAGGCAACCGATCGATGTTTCTATCTCACATTGATGTTTCTCTCTCCCTCTCTCTCTCTCTCTCTCCTCTAAGCATGCCCTCTGGTGAGGGGGGAAAAAAAGTTATAATCATCATGTTTATCTGTTTCTTGCACACAAACACACAGACATTAAACCCTTTAGTAGGTCAAAGTCAATTAGATCTAAATGGGGAAGACTTTCATATATTAATACAGAACAATATCTTTATGACCTTGAGGTGCAGAAAGATTCTTAATCCAGACACAAAAGCATAAACCATAATGGAAAATTGATCATTTTGACTATGTTAAAATTAAGAATTTTCGTTCCTTAAAAAAAATGATATATGTGATTAAACCAGGGAAAGCCACAGAGTAGGAAAAAATATTTATAACATGAGTAACTAAAAAGATTTTTATCCAAAATATGTAAAGAACTCCTAAAAATCAATAACAAAAAGACAAAACTCAATAGAAAAATGAGCAAGAAGAAACTAGAAGAACCACTTTACACAAGAGAATTCAGGTCCAGGTGCAGCAGGAGCCCCACATCCCCCATGCCAAAGCAACGCAGAAGCTTGGGGGGGGGGGGGGGCTCACCTCGTAGGTCAAAAGGAAAACGGGGCCGGGTGAGAGAACGCGCTCTCGGTGCGGCTCCTGCCTCCGCCGCTCTCCCGCCTGCACAGGCCGCGCCACGCGCCCCGGGCCTGCCAGTGGGAGGCGCCTCCTCCTTTCCGAGGTGCGCCGGCCGGTCCCGGGGACAGCCGCTGGGACGCGCCGGCTGCCTTCTGCGGGCTCAGTACCGCACCCCCAGGAGTCACGCCGCCCCCCATTCAGCAGGCGGCGCCCGCCCCTCGCTCCTGCTCCCGGGCTGCACTCCCACTGCAGGGCCCACAGCGAGCCTGGGCTCTGCTTGGGGCGACGGGCGAGGGCAGCGCCGTCCCCCTTCCTTGCCCTCCTTGCCCGCCGAGGGTCCAGAGCGTCGCGGATGCCCCCCCACCCCCGCCCAGCAGCGCCCTAGCGACAGGAAAGGCTGGCGCGGCCTCACCGCCTCGGTGTTCCGCCGGAAAGGGCATTTAGGGGCAGGCTGTGCGGGGGACTCGCTGCAGGGGGCACAGAGGGAAGGGGGGTCCTGGGATACAGCCCCCCCGCCGGAACGCCTTGGGCCACTTGCCACTCAGCCTCGAGCCCCGGCTCCGCGCCTGATCTCCCCTCCTCTCCAAAGCCAGCCAGCTTTCCGCGTCTCTTCGCACAGCACACGGGGAGAGTCCTGCTGCCTTTAAAGGCCTTCATCTGATGCTAAGTGAAAGGCAAAGGAAAGTTTAATAACGATTCCCTTTCGGGGCGGCGAGCCCAGAGGCGACGATGGACTTCTACAACCACGAGACCATGCAGCTACGGTTCTTTTACTGCATCATTAATTCATGTTAAAATTCTGCTTTCAGAGTCTGTTTGAGGGATCACACATTCGTACAGATGGAGTAGAAGATTATTTTTTTAGCAACGAGTTTTCCAGACAGAGGAACATCAGCCACCTTCTCTGTTGTGACAATACAATGTCAGAGCAATGTTTCCCAATCACCCCGTGTTTACACCAATTTGAAACTGCCAATTATGTCAGATCCTTGTCAACAGAAAACAAAAATGTGCAAGCTGCTATTTAAATTAATTATTGAAATAAGCACTCACTGTCTCTAGACAGTCTTCTAAATTATTTAAAGGATCCAATTTGCTTTTCCTGTGAAAAAATTAAAGCCCATGGACTCCTGTGTTTGGGGACAATTCAGACATGGAAAATGCAGGTACACAGCAGGCGTAAGCCCGCACTGAAAATTTATAAGATTCATTCAAAAGCTATGTCAGTGCCTTGTGCCTCAAGACTCAAGGTATAGTTAAACCTGGGTAGAGGGTTGCTATGAAGGTCTCACTCCTGACAGTTGTTGTGTTTTTTTTTAATTCTATTTACTCTGTTACTTCTCTCCTTACCATTATCTTCAGATCATGCTTTCGAGCTAGGGTTCTGTCATCTATAACAAAGGCACCGCATCTAGGGACTTTTGGGGTGACATGCTCTTTTAGTTCCATGTCTTCTTTCTTTGTTGTATAATTGGGTAGAGGGGATGGGTGCATAGGTTAAAACAACAACTACAACAAAGTCCCTGGAAATCTGAGAATGTGGTGAGTCTCTACTTTGTAAAAGGAGGCCAGGCTTTCCCCAGATCATAGCAGACAGGACTTCCAGGGCACCTCTCTGAACCTCAGTTTGCTGGGCTGTAAAGTGAGAATGCCTGCCACGCTTACTTCACAAGATCCTTTGGAAAATCAATCGCAGTAACAGATTGCTTTCGCTGACTGTGATGCCATTTCATTGTGGGAACTGAACTGTAACTGTAGACAAAAGACCCACAGGCGGTGGTTTGTTGGTGGAATTTTCTCTATGTTCTCAACGAATTACACCCACAGCTGCTATTCCTGGACTTCAGCCCTACCCCAGTTCCTGCTTCCATCTGCGGGAGAAAATTGCAACCTGTCTTTCGGTCTTCACCGCCATCCAGTGGTCTGTTGGCCAAACGACATCAAGCTGTCCAATGGATTTGAAAGACTTGGGAAAGACAATTCAACATAATTCAGACTACTGAAATCTGCCACCTGATTAAATGTATCTGGGGGCCCCATTTAAACTTGCTGAAAAATCAAATAATTAAGTTGTGATGTGAATAATAAAGCCCTAATTTATCTTGTGAATTAAGAAATGCTTACATGAGCCCGGCTGGCATGGCTCAGTGATTGAGCATCAGCCTAGGATCCAGGAGATCATGGTTTGATTCCCAGTCAGGGCACATGCCCCGGCTGCAGGCTCGATTCTGTGTGGGGCTTTCAGGAGGAAGCCAGTCAATGACTCTCATCACTGATGTTTCTCTCTCTCCCCCTCTCCCTCTCTCTGAAATCAATAAAGATTTTTTTTTAATGCATACATGAATCAACATTTTTTCAGAATAAATTCTAAAAACAAACTTTTACTGTCCAAAGACATTTATGAGACTCCATTAAATAGCTTAATTGTTTAAGGAAGGTCTCCAGATGCAGGTAAAATATTTAATAATAAAGTCAATTCATATATTTAAACATTTTTATGATACAATAGTGGCATTTTAAAATGAAAATGAGCAGTGCCCACTCCTTTGTCCTAAAATTTTTGGCTGAACCACTCCTCTACCGTTGAAAGGCAGTAACATTTTCTTGTTGAATTTTATCCATAACTTTTCCTTTTTCTGAACTCTGGAAATATGTATCACAAATACTTGTTAAAGAGAGAATACTTCTTTCACCTTAGCTATGTCATTTCTCTGAGTAGTGGAAACTATTTCAGAATATTAGAACGACAAAGACCTCCCTGTCTGCTTTGGAAGAGGTCCACCGTGGTACTCAGAGGTCTGCTGCTCCCAGGATGACTTGCTGTTCAGCAGGGGCCAGAAACAGGCCAGGCTCTTGGAGACGCACTGTGGGAAGAACACTGGGGTCAAGGTCAGACGCCATGGTGCCCATTTAAACCACAAAATCAGTCTGGATTCTTGCTACATTCTTTTCTCAAGGCCCCCGCCCCACTGAGCTCACTTAAAAGAAATTCCAACCCTAATATGTGTCAGTCTTTTTTAAAGCTCCTGAAGAAACGGTGACAAAGAGGGGAGACTGCGTTATGCGATACACACTGACTTTCTAGAAGTGGACACACCTCTTCTCCTTAGAAGCCCATCCATCATGGCAACTGTCCCCCAGAGTCTCTTCTCTCTAACCCCCAGCCCGCCTCTTTCACTCCGGGTCTTTTCCTTGGTTCTATGAATAGCTACATAGCCCTTCAATTCTGCATCCCAATGAATGCCTCTGGGGAGGCAAGAGAAAAGTCGGGGAGAAAAGGGGCTTCAAGGAGGAGTTGCTCGACACTGGCACTGCCTTTGGCAAGTGAATTAACCTTCATGGCCTGAGTTTTTCTCCCTTTTCCTTTCTCCATAATAGCCTCAACAATGCACTAGTCTCTTATGCCCTAAGGATGGTCATCCTCTCACTTAAAAAGCTGTCTGTCGCCCAGCCGGGCATGGCTCAGTAGTTGAACATTGATCTAGGATCTAGGAGGTCACGGTTCGATTCCTAGTCAGGGCACATGCCCAGGTTGCAGGCTCGATCCCCAGCAAGGGGCGTGCAGGAGGCAGCCGATCGATGACGACTCTCTCATCATTGATGTTTCTCTCTCTCTCATCATTGATGTTTCTATCTCTCTCTCTCCCTCTCCCTTCCTCTCTCTGAAATCAATAAAGATATATTTAAAAAATAAATAAAAATAAAGGCTGTCTGCCACATTGGGTAGGCCTGGAAGTGTGTGGAAGGTATCTTAGCCTGCAAGCTGCTGTAACAAAATGCCACAGGCTGGGTGGTTTAAACAACAGATATGTACTCTCACAGTCCTGGAGGCGGGGAAATCCAAGATCAAGACAGTAGGGTTTAGCTCCTGATGAGAACGCTTCCTGGCTGGCAGGCCACCTTCTCGCTGTGTCCTCACGTGAGAGAGAGAGCAAGCTCTCTGATGTCCTTTATTATAATGATACTAATTCTATCGGATTAGGGCCCCACTCTTATGACCTCATTTAATCTTAATTACTTCCATACCCCAAATGCACACTGGGGGCTGGGGGTTCAACTTCTGAATTTGTAGGGGACACAATTCAGACCAGAGCAGAAGCTATAGCCAGGAAGAAAAGTGACCTTATCCAGCTTTCCAATATAAAAGCCACACTCGACCTCCCATCCTCCCACATAAACCAAAGAGCGCTGGTTTGCTGGGCACCACAGTCTCTAGGACAAGGAGGAGGAGGGGTGGGGACGGGGCGAGAGCTAAATTGTGAGGGGTTTCTCCCTTGTGTCAGGCCTGTGGCGCCTGAGCCTCCCTGATTCTCACAGCAACCTCACCAGAGACTGCCCATCCTACAGCTGAGGAGCCCTGGCTGAGAGGCAAGGTGATGTCTTCAGACTGTCCTAGCGGCCCTGGCAGAGGCAGATCTAGTGCTTTTGACCACCTCCCAGCACACCCGAGGCGTGGACACACGATGCCGGCAGGAGCGAGCCCGCTGGAGCAGAGGGCGCAGCAAGCCTACGGGAGTGTCTTCTCTGGCCCGCCTCGGTGACACTGGGTAACAGCGCCTCACCCACAGGGCGTTCTGAGGATTCCACAGGATCACAGGTGTGGGCCTGCTGGCGAGCCAGGGCTCCCCCGGGCTGGATCCCCCGCTGGCTTCCCTGAGAGCCCACGCTGCGCTGGGAAGGCAGCTTCACGGGAAATAACTAAGCATCTGCCGGCCTTCCACATGAAAGATTACAGGGGACAAATGAATGGAAACTGCATTCCTTTACTCACCCGGCCAAAAAGCTCTGCTCTTCCAGCCGGGTGGATTTTAGAGCCACTCAGCGAGGTGTCAAGCCCTTGGCAGGCTGCGGCACAGAGAGCCACTGTCCCCAAACCTCAGAGCACCAGTCCCAGCCTCCAAGCGTCCAGCTTCAGCTCAGGCGCTGGCCTCGCCGCCCACCCAGCCTCAGGGGCACCCTCGACACCTCCGGCGGCTCATGCCCCACGTCCGGTCAGCCCTGTCCCTCCTGCCTCAGAGGGTCTCTGGGGTCAGGTCCCTTCTCTCCGTCTCCCCCGCAGGGCCTCGCTTGGGGCCCTGAGCCCACTCCCCTGCGCACGGCCACAGCCCCCATGGTCCGACTGCTCCTGGCCGGCCCCACGCTGCTGCAGGTCATCCTCAAGCACAGCTCGTCCCATCGCCGACCTGCTTAAGGATCCCCACCCTCCTTTACGGTGGCGTCCTCGATCTCCACCCCACGCTGGCTCTCCCGCCACCCCAGGGCACAGGGCGCCTTCCCGCCAGCCTCCCGCACGTGCTGCCCCACCAGGCACGCCCCTCGCCCGTCCGCTCCGCGCTCCTCTGTCCCCCCCTGGCCTAGGCGGCCTTCACCCACCCCTCAGCGGAGCTCAGCGGAGCTCGGCTGGTTCCCACGGCCTGTCGAGCGTTTTCACCTCCTATTACCGCTAGCTGCACCGGCGTCCGTCTGCGCCGCCAGGCTGCGAGGTCCTGGAGCGCAAGGGCTACGGTGTATTCATCTCTGCAGCCCCAGCCTCTGGCCCAATAGATGCTCAATAACCCTTTGTTGACTGAGTGAAGTCTCTGTTCCTTTTGTTGTAAATAAAGTTCTATACAAGTTTACAATCAGCATCCTATGTATCTGAAAACTATCCATCTTAAATTCTTCTCTCTTGCCCAATATTAACTCATCTTTCTGAATGTTAAGCCCTAGAAATAAACATCTTTCCACCCTGTAGGCTCCCTGCGGTCGGCTGGCCGACCCACTGACTTCCCGAGGCCCACGCACAGCTCCCTCGGCTGCGTGGAGCCGCCCGGTGGGCCCGCCTCGTCGGCAGGGATGGGGCCGAGGAAGCAGCTGCACCTGGCCCGCGGCTCAGCTGTGTTTTCTCGGCTGTCCGGGGCGCTGAGATGGTTAACAGGCAAAGCAGCCTCAGTATTCAAACACGCAGTTAATCAATCCTGAAAGATACAAATCCAAATCCTCCCGCTGAGCCTGTAGGCAAAACCCGTGCTTTCCCTAACCCTCCCAGCCCGAGGATCACTTTCTTTGCCACCACGGTAAGTGGGGTTAGGGCCAGATTGCGGGCACTATCGCTGGAGAACGTGGGGCCGGGACACCTCCCCTTGGGAGTTCCTGACTATGCAAAAGGTTCCAGCCAGGGGAGGAGTCGCGGCGCTGGAGGCTGTGCCTGTTTAAATGACAGCAGCACCCACGGGCCACCACGTGCGCCCGAGCTCCCAGCACAGCCCCGCCTGGAGCAGAGCGCACACGTCCGCGAAGGGCCAGCCCTTTGGCCCTGGTAAGTCTGGAAGCCTTGTGCTGAAGACACCAGTTTAATTGTTTTCCTGGAGCTGGCCTTGCTCGCACAAGGACCCTGACCAGACTGTGGGGAGAGCTGAACCCCACACGTCGTACAGAGCTGACTGCCGACCCAGGCAGAGGCTAAGACCCGGCGGAGGGGGGTGCTCTGCTGTCCGGGTCGGTTCCTCCCAGGGGCAGCAGCAGCAGGAGCGGCCGTGCTCCCCGAGGGAGCCTCCCAGGAGACGGCGAAGCTGGATATGAACTCCTCAAAGGCACAGGGGCTCTGCAAGCTCTCGGAGGACTACAAGCAAATCTACCTCCCCCTGACCTACAGCATCATCTTTGTGCTAGGGCTGCCCCTGAACGGCACCGTCTTGTGGCTCTCCTGGCGCCAAACCAAGCGCTGGAGCTGTGCCACCATCTACCTGGTGAACCTGATGGTGGCCGACCTGCTTTACATGCTGACCCTGCCCTTCCTCATCATCACCTACTCCCTGGGCGACAGGTGGCCCTTTGGGGAGCTGCTCTGCAGGCTGGTACGCTTCCTGTTCTACACCAACCTCTACGGCAGCATCCTGCTGCTGACCTGCATCTCCGTGCACCGCTTCCTGGGCGTGTGCCACCCCCTGAGGTCGCTGCCCTACCGGACCCGCCGGCACGCCCTGCTGGGCACCGCTGCCACCTGGGCCCTGGTGGTCCTCCAGCTGCTGCCCACACTGGGCTTCTCCCACACAGACTACATCGACGGCCAGGTGGTCTGCTACGACATGACCAATCCCACGAGTTTCAATCAGTTTTTTGCCTACGGTATGGTCCTGACGCTGTCCGGCTTTGTCTTGCCCTCCTTGGTCATCTTGGTGTGCTACTCACAGATGGTCAGGAGCCTGACCAAGCCAGAGATCCTCGTGAGGCCGGGCAACGCGGCCCGGGCCAAGTCCATCCGGACCATCCTGCTGGTGTGCAGCCTCTTCGCCCTCTGCTTCGTGCCCTTCCACGTCACACGCTCCTTCTACCTCATGCTCCGCTTCCTGACTTCCCAGGACTGCCAGCTCTTGATGGTGGCCAGTGTGGCCTACAAGGTATGGAGGCCTCTGGTGAGCATGAGCAGCTGCCTCAACCCAGTCCTGTACTTCTTGTCGGTTGGGAGCAACAGAGTCAGGCTCTTCGAAAAACTGAGGCATCATAAGGTGGGCGAGCACCCAGCTGCAGCCAAACGAGAGAGACCTGGGGGTGGGCAGATCTGGGTGCTGTCAAGGTGAAGTTTGGGGGAAACGAGCTCCAAGATGTTGACAGTGACTTGCTTGAACACTGTCATGTGCTGGTGGGAGAGGGACTCAAGATCCCTATGGTGTCCTGTGGGAAAGGACTTTATGTTGATGTTAAGAGACTTTAAAATAAGAATATGCAGAGTCACCAACACAAAGGAAAACTTTATTTTAATGAGAGCTGACATCTGTTTCATCATTCAGGTCTCTCAGCTCAAATGTCACCTCATCAGAAGCCACTCCAGTCCAACAGCTAATGTTGAGCTCTCTCCACATACGCAGTCACTAAGTTTCCCTACCTATTATCTTGTTAACACTTATTAGTAACTGGACTTAATTAGTTTACTTATTTTTTTTTTTTAAATATATCTTTATTGATTTCAGAGAGAGGAAGGGAGATGGAGAGACAGAGATAGAAACATCAATGATGAGAGAGTCATTGATCAAGCCCGCTACCAGGCATGTGCCCTGACTGGGAATCGAACCCCGATCGCCTGGATCCTAGGTCAACGTTCAACCGCTGAGCCACGCCCAGCCGGGCCTAGTTTACTTATGATCTATCTCTGGCCCCTAATAGGCTCCTATGACAGGGACTTTGATTGCTGTACCTCTAATGCCAGTCTCCACAGCAGGGCCCAAAACATGGTGAGGGCACTGTAGAATGGGGTTGAGTGAATAAGTGAAGGAATAAATGGATGGGTGAGTGAATTACTGTGAATTACTATGTAAGAGCACTTTACATGGAGTAGTTCACTGAATCCTCACAACAGCCCTTGGAGATGGGAGCTGTTAGCCCCATTTACAAACAAGGGGATCAAAGCACAGAGCTTCAGTTACTTGTCATAGATCACCTGGCTGGAGAAGGCCCAGGTCATGGTGCTGCGTGGAAGCTCTGAACCCAGGTACCGACCTCTGAAGTACACGCTCCTAAAACTGGAGCACGTGGCCCAGTCTTAGGAGCATTCTAAAAGTACAGTTTACTGCTTTCAAGGGCACATAATAATTAGAGCTAGACTAAGTGTTACCAGCAGATTTCCTTCGGATAATGGTGCACTAGGCCCCATCCAGAGGCTGGTCAGAGCCAGTCATGTTCTCCTTCACAGAATAGGCTGGTTTTAGGTCAGCTCACTGTTTTACGTAATTGCTGTTATCTGAAGACCACTAGGTATATGGTATGAGCTCTTCTGCTCCACTCTTAGCCAGTTAAGGTTAAAAGAAGCTCTGCAGGGTAAAGTAGGAGATGTGGGGTAAAGTGACTACATGAAGGATGGTTTTTATTGGAACATGATGTCTCAGTTTATGACAGGAAAGTTTTACCATTGTCTTAAATTGCAATATGATGTTCATTCTCTTAAAAAAAAAAATTATTTAAGAGCAAGGTAACCCAAAAAGATGACCTTAAAAAGACCTCTCATATTTAAACAATAATGATCTCCAAAGAGTTCTCAGATCTAAACATACATTATTTAAGAATTCATTATAATCTATGAAGAGGTGGGTAAAACTTTTTAATAAAAACCGAAGTGTAACCTGTCATTACTACCCCACTCTAATTACAGAAAATGTCTGAGTAAACCATACATATGTCTAGATTATAAAATTTTATTCTAAAAGTGCAGTTTATTGCTTTCAAGGGCACATAATAATTAGAGCTAGACTAAGTGTTGCCAGCAGATTTCCTTAGGATAATTAGCTTAATGAATAGGGAAGGACGTTTTCTAATTAGCAGGTCAGCTGTTCCCTCATAAGTGTGTGCATCTACAGTAGCTGACAGAGCATAAAACTGTTTGCTCTTTTGAATACTCTTTTAGCTCTCTTGCTTATCTTATTAATTTTTGTCCATCTTTGCATAATACAAACCCAGAGTCCCACTTATCTGTCACCCTTATAAATTAATAAAATTTAATATTACTGGACAACTGGTGCACTAGGCTCCCCCCGAAAAGCTTAAGGCCATCCCTTATCTCACTTAGCCATGACCTCTCATGCCCACCAGCCTGCCAACCCTGGAGGTGGGAAGAAAACTAACCTAGAATCCTCAGAATGCATTGCCTTTACCTAAAAAAAAAAAAAAAAAAAAAAAAGTGCTTTATCCCCTGCCAGTTTCCCATCCTTTAGCCTCTGCTACCCTATGCTTTCAAGTACGTCTCTGATCCATATAATGCTAATTTTGTTTCTGCAGCCTTTTGACCTTCTTAACGTTAAAGTATGAGTATCCATTTCTAACTTATTTCTGGATAGTTGGGATCAAAAAGTTTTAACTTAGTTGACATTGTATCCTGGTTTTCAGGGACAGTCACCTCAAGACACAAGAAACAAATTAGACTATTTCCTTTAGGGAAAGGGCCCCTTTGTAGAAGGAGCTGGGAACCCACTGTCCAACATAAGGCAAGAAACTGTATCTTTCTCTCCTGTGGTCACTGGAAACCCATCCATAGAAGGGGACAGGAGACCAGAAGAAACCAAAGTTCTTCCTGAATCTACCCATGCAACACCCACCACCCTGTGAGACCCGGGGTCCCCAAATGTGTTATTCCCCTGGGTCCCAAATATTCTCTGTTCAAAATACCATGAATGGGGAGCAGTACTGGATGCAAATATAATGGCTGTAGCCACCTACAAAAATATCAAACACATTGCCAGCCCTTAAGGAGATTAATATGCAACTAATTAACAACTTCCGAAGCTACAGAAGAAATCATGTCAGTTACTAATCCAGATGAACAACAGAGGGTAAGAATTAGGGAAGTTTCGGGGAGGGTGGTGAGAGCACTTTCAGCTGAGCAAGCCAAGAAAGGTATTATGAGTCTGCTGAAGGCTGCATCAAATTTCAATTATTAGAATTCCCCAAGCAGAGGAGAAAATGGAAACGTTTTGTGAGAGCCAATGGTTGGTTCCTGAAGGGAGACAATGCTGGAAGGGTGGGTGCCCCGAGCCAGGGAAAGAGCCACTCCTCAAGGGCATTTGAGGAGAGTGATATGATCAAAGCTGTGACTTAGAAACTAAATCTGGCAGCAGACTTCTTTGAGGTCTCCTCATTGGTCTTCCTTCCCTTCAAAGGCATCCTACATAATACCTCCAGATTGTCTTTAAAATGGCATTTTTTCATACATCACAGCCTCCCCAATTTTGTCAGTTTCTTCCCTATGCCATTGCTTCGATACCACAAAGTTCCGATTTCTCCTGCTGGCACACTAAGCCCATCACTGTCTACTAGTGAACTTTTTACCTCACAGGTCTCCTCCCATACCATGTAATCATATACCCCTCACATGTTTACCATTGGACCACCATCTGCCACTCAACACCCACCCCCCCCAAAAAAACCAATAACCCCCTCCCTCTGCAGGACCCAAGTACTCATCTTCCCAGACCATGATTTCACTTCCTCCAGCTACCTCCAATCTCACTCCGCTCTGCTGACTTAGCACCTTGACCCACTGCGCTTAACACCTTGGAGCTGGCGATGGGCCCCTTCACCCTTCCATTCTGGTTTATCTCCCCCCACTATCCAACTTCTCGTTCTACAGAACATGGCACCCTCGCAACATTCTGAACAGAGTAGACAGTTAGCAAAGGTGATGCTGATGGAGGAGGAAGGCGGTCACCATCTAAAAGACCACTGCAGTGACCCACGCACACAGGTAGTGGGCAAGAGTAGAACTAAAAAGATTTTCAAACACAGTGGAAAGAATGAAGAGAAATAAAATGATTAGACACGAGGGGTAAAGGAGACAAAAATCACTCAGAGATTCTAAGCCTGAATAACCAAAAGAAAACTAGCACATAGTAGGTACTCAATAGTCACTGGGGGAAGAAAAGGAAAAGGAGGAAGAGGAGGGAGGGAGAGAGGGAGGGAGGGAGGGAGGGAGGGGAGAAGAGAGGGAGGGGAAGGGGAGGGGGGGGAGGCTGTGCATTGTGGAGACAGATGAGACGCGGACAAGTGCATGAGAGCCGCTAGTGAGACGAGTTGGACATGTAGGATGAGGGTCAGAGGCAGCTTGGGCTCAAGTTCTGGATTTAGAGTCACCTGTCCAGGCAAATACAACTGTAGATGGAAATAACATCTCTGAGGAAGAAGGGAAAAGAAAGAACAGAGAACCCAGGAGCTACAGGAACCATAGGCCCTCTGATAGGGAATACAGGGATGGGAGGTGGCGGTAGGCAATGGAGCACTGGGAAATCAAATGAGGGAGCAGGTTCAAGAAAGAGGGTAGTCCAGGGTGTCACATGAAACAGACCAGTCAAAAAAGAATGAACAGCCTGGCCGGGCGTGGCTCAGCGGTTGGGCATTGACCTCGGATCCAGGAGATCAGTTCGATTCCCGATCAGGGCACATGCCAGGGTTGTGGGCTCGATCCCCAGTCAGGGGTGTGCAGGAGGCAGCCGATCAATGACTCTCTCACCATTGGTGTTTCTATCTCTCTCTCCCCCTCTCTGAAATCAATATAGATTTTTTTTAAAAATGAACAGTTGTCTCTAAGCAAACAACTCAAATGCCACCTCTTCTAAGAAGTCTCCCCTGATCGCCCATCAGAAGGCCCTACTCCTTCTCTGACCCATCATCCATCCCTCTGAAGGGACATCTCCCCTTCTACCAGGTCTGAGCAGCAGCACTGAGATCCTCCTCTCCCCCCGCGTACAGGATCTAGCAGAGGCTTGAACACACAGGTACTCACTAAATCTTTGTGGAATAAATGCACACATGGCAACAGTTCTCCTGTGTGTGCTTTTCTGGAATTACTGCCTAAACCCAATTTATAAATGTGTGCCCGTAAAACTAAATCACAAGTTGTTTGGGATTTATTTATTCTGACACCAACTCCAATTCAACACAATTCCAGGACACACAACACCTACAAGCATTCTCACTTTCTAGCCCACATTTCAAAGACAATAAAGAGGGGGACTTTTTCACAGTCATTTTCAATTCAGCATAACCTAAGCTTACAACATTATGTGTTCTCATTATCTTTTACTTTCTTGTAAACGAGCCAAATCTCTTTAGTATTTCCATTTCTTAACTTCTTGTTGAGGGGTGGATTTTTTTAAATGTATCAAACAACTTCAAAGGTAATGGCCTCAAGAAGGATTCCATGGTAAGAGCAGAACTTACGTTCTTGCAGCAAGCTATAACTGGGCATTTTTATGGTGGTTAAATTATGAAGAAAAAGCAAAAAGTGCCACTCCAGGAAAATGAATGAATCACAGAGCCTGAGAATGTTCCACTCCTAAGTAGAAAAACAAAAACACATTAACAACCAGACCTTTATAAAGCATTAACCCAACAATCAAAGAAACAGCCAGTCAAGACTCCTTCTGTTCTCTCTTCTTTTATAGCCTAGTTTCTCGCAAGGGTAGGCTACACTTCCTTTTTGCAATTTCTACCTTCAACTTATATTCCAAGTCATTACAAGCCGGCTGCTGCCCATCCCACTGCAATTGCTCTCAACAACGTACCAAACTTGCCAGTTAAAAACTGAATGGACACCGAGACCCTACCCTGCTTGAGCCTCAGGGCATTTGCCACTGTCCCCACTCCCTTCCTAAACTCCCCTTTGTTTCCACTGAATGCCCTCCCCTGCTTCTCTCTGCACCTCATCCTGCGCCCACCCTGTACGCGTGGGTGGGTGTGCCCCAGGACTCTGTCCTTGACACTCCTCATTCCCACTCTCTCCCTGTACAATCTCACTGACTCCCTGATGGCCTCAGTGATGGCCCGGAAATCCTGTCATATTTCAAACCTACGCTTTCATTCATACAACAGACCCTCAGGCACTGCAAGCTTCACAAAGCCAAACTGAAATCATTTTCCTCCCAAACCTGCTCTTCCTGGTTAAATGGCACACCATCCATCCAAGCCAGAAATCTGGGATTCATCCTTAATTCCGGCCTCTCCCCCACGTGTCACGATCGCATTGTCAGTTCAACCTCCCAAGCACCACGAGAAGTTGATCTCGCCTTTCCTGCCACTGCCTTAGTTCAAATTCCCATCATCTCTCCCGGGCTTCACTGCCCCAACCTACTAACCATTCTCCTGACCTCAGACTTGTTCCCCTCAATCTCCAATTCATTCCCTTCCTTCTTCTCGAGTAATCTTCCTAAAGGTAAATCCTATCTTAATCCCCAACATAAACATTTTCCAAAAGCTCCCATTTGCCTTCAGGATTAAGATCAAATGAATGTGGAATGAAAGGCCTCGGCAATGTGCCTCATGTGAACGTTTTCAACCTACTCTCCATGCGCTCCCTTCGCTCCACTGTCATTAACCAGCAGGCTCTCTCAGGAGCAGCTCTGGAACCTCCTGTCCTCCCGTCTCACCCGGGCCTCCCGCTCCTCCTTTACGATACAGCTCAGAGACCATCTCTGAGCACCATGAGCCACTGCTCTATGCAGTGCTCCTCACACTGTACGGATCACAGCCCCTGTCCTTTGTCCATTCCCCCAGTAACAGACGAGACCCTTAAGGAAGGCGGTCTACGTGTTCCACACCTGTGAATCGCCACCGCTACTGAAGAGGCTGGGCGCAATGACGCCAGCAACAAATGATAACACGGAAATCTGCCTACCTTACACCACCAAGCACTACTATAGCATCATGCCTGGCTTTCCCCACTACTACATTCCTTTGAATTGTGAGATGATGTCAAAGACAAGATATATCCCAATTTCATAGACATTAAAAGGTGAAATACTGTAGTCTAAAAAAGATGGCATATTAAGTAAAATAATTATAAAAACTTACATACTGTCATCAGATTAGAAAAGCATTTTAAAAGTCCAAGTGCTAGAAAACGATGCTTAAATGAAGGCAGCTTATATATATTCTCTCAAAATACTACAATAATTCTCCTTTGAAACGTCCATAAGAAAGTGTTCTATATCCTGGTTGTGGTAACCAAAACACAAATCTATTACTAAAATTCATAGAACTAGAAAATACAGTCATGAGAAATATTTTAAATGTCTATTAAATACGTCCACCCTCTTAGGCCCATTCGAATCCCTGCTCCCCCACCCTCCAGGCCTGGACTCCCTCTTCACAGACCCCACAGGAACCCAAAGAGGACACGTATGTCTCCTCTGACACTCAGTCCATTTCATGAGCAATGACTTAAAACCTGAGATGACCTGTCTCCAGGCCCATCTCCTGACTACTTTCATGTTCCAGCCCAGGCTTCCTGCTGCTAATATAGTGCCCTGTTCTCCTTCCAGCCGTCTTCAGCTCTCCCAGCTCCATTGCTGCCAGCTCAACTCCAGCCTCTCCCCGCTCATCTGCCTCCCACCTCACTCCACTGACAGTGTGTCCATCCCCTGTCCACTGTACCCTCTGAAACCTGAACTCTACTGGGCAGGGGGCAGGGGAAAGAGCTTCACCTGTTATCCTGACACTTATTTACCTCTTCCCCAGGGCACATAGGGTCTGCTTTGAAAGGTTAAAACTACCCAAACATGGTAAACATAGAGCCCATCATCATCAGATTGTCCTTGGAAAACTGAGCAAGCCTTAATATTTGGGGTAAGGGGGACAACAGGATAAGCTTCACCAGAAGCTTCAGAGTGTCACCTGCCCACACTTCTAGCTGTTTTGAAAACAAGCCACCATTATCCCAGAAATATCTGAGCCTGTTTCACTTGCTTGCCAGAGAGCCCAAAGGAATCTGAAAGCAATCATAGGAAGGTCCATACTGTCCGACCCATGAACTAATCCACTAAATGCAAGGAACGGATAGGCATTTCTCTAGACAATGTTTTAGGTCGTGCATCAATGAATATACATCTAACATATGGTAACTAACTGTACCTGTATGTTTTATAAATTAAGAATGTGAATGCTAAAAGTGATATTCTATTTGCTAATCAGGAAATGGAAGCACAGAGAGCTACTACCTAGTAAACTTAGGAGACAAGCATGAGAGGTGATCCATTCCAAAAAGACCAACTCCTACAAAATACATGCTAATCCCAAACAAAATGATTTTCATTACACAACTGATCTGAAGTAAAACCTCTGGGGGGAAAGTGAGTTTAGGGAGTACTGTAAATTAGGCAGAACAGCTGCCAAGATGTGAGACTAATAAAGACCCACCAAGGAGAGGACATGTCACCTGAGTACATGACCACATACAGAAACACCTCAGAGGAATTAGTGGTAATAAGTGTGTCATAAGTTGGCTGTCTGGCCTGCCTGCATGACCTGAACTCTACTGGGCCAGAGGTAGGGGAAAGAGCTTCACCTGTTATCCTGACACTTACTTACCTCTTCCCCAGGGCAAATAGGGTCTGCTTTGAAAGGTTAAAACTACCCAAACATGGTAAACATAGAGCCCCAACATCATCAGATTATCCTTGGAAAACTGAGCAAGCCTTAATATTTGGGGTAAGGAAGACAACAGGATATTTTCAGTATTTCTTACAAAACATCAAGTTCTCCCCACCAACTTCTAAGCAGCAAATTCCTGCTCAGAGCTCACCAACCTCCCCACTCCTCCCCCAGGGAGGCACTCCAAGAACACAAAAAAGGAAGCCACCAAGGGATATGAAGCTAAGGTGGAGACATTGCAGAAATCATGGGCAGCTTGCAGACCACTTAAAGCTATTCTTTGCTATCACTGGGATCAAAACATAAGTGCATTATTTCTTTTAGCACATACCCCATTCTCTATTGCTTTGTCCCTATAGCTCCTATCACATGCAATTTTCTTCCTGTTGATGCAAATTCTATTTCCAACTCAGGGCTCTGTTTAACTCCGGCCTGCAATCTCCAGGTTCTTTGGAAAACACTACCTGTTACCTTCCTCCCTTCTGAACACTAATACCACTTTCTTCAAACTCAAAGACATTTATGTACATATGCTTCAGACACATCTGTGTTTGTTTTTACAAAAAGCAGCACTGAGTCCTCCGCATAATAAAGCCATCATCCCCTATGTCAGGATGCTCTGCAATGAAACCATTTAATGACTGCTTAATTTCACTTTAGGCACATGATATGATGTACTTCACTAATCTTCTATTCTTATAATTACAGTGGTTTCCTATTTTAGGCTATTATAAGCAATCATGCAAAGAAGATACTTTCTTAAAATATATTTATGTATATATCCGTCTGATGGTATCCTTAGGATAAACTATTAGGAAAGGAATTGCTAAGCCAAAAGTCACACAGCCCACCACTACAGCTCTTTTAGGTCTTCTTATTCACATTGCCAATTTATCCTTCAAAAGAGTTACTCCAATTTACTTTTCTTTTTATTTATGCATCATTCAAAAAATATTTATTTTGTATTAGGCATTATCAACACAATCATTATTAACGTAACAGACGTGGTTCTTGCCCTCAAGGAGCTTACACTCTAAGGAAGAGACAGAAACCCACACCATCGCAAATCCTTCATTGCAGGCTGAGGTAAACTAGGAAGCAAAAGTACAGGGTTTTTCCAAGACCACCGGAATTAGTTCCCACAGGAATAATGGCTCTGAGCTGGGGCTAAGATTTCCTCTTGGAAATCAGGTAAAACCAGGTCAGAGAATCCTGGACAAAATATTCTAAGCAAAGGGAGTGTAAACAAAGCCTCTGAGAAGGGACAGAATTTGATTTATTTGAAAAAAATGTAAGCAGCTCACTGCGGCTGGGGCACTGAGGTAGTGGAGAGATTAGGCAACAGACCACAGAGCCTCCAGCAGCAGCAGCTGACTTCCTGCACTGCCCCAGCTGGTGAGGCCAACATTCACCAGCCATGGGCTAGAACAGTCACAGGGCAGTCAAAGCCTCAAGATCTAACAACTGAGTAATGACACAATAACTGTAAATCAGAGGAATGGGGGTAAGTACACTTACCCTGCAAAGGGATGCACTTTCAATCTGTTTCACAAACTTTAGGCAGACAGTGTCATGCCATGTACTTGAAACAAGATAATCAGCTAAATTCCTTAGTTAAATAGTTGTTGTTTAAAATATCTGTGTGCCCATAGATAGCAAAACACACAGAAAATTCCTTGACTTTAATATGCTACGACTAAGTAGATTAAAGTGCTTAAATCTGTCAGAGAAATTTCATATTCACATTTTATTTAATGTGAAAAACATAACTGTCACTTTAAGGTCCCACTCTGGTGGAAAAGCTAAACCCCATAATCTTCCAATAACTGTAATTAGTCAAGTTTTCTTTATTCCAACACAGATTTTCTTATATTTTCCACATAAATAAAGGGTGAAAATCAGTGTTCTGAGATTTTTTAAAAAATCAAGTTAGAAGACATCATGTATTCCTTTTACAGTGTTTTTATTCATGCAGATTTGCAATTATTTTAAAGAGCATTTTTAGTAATTAATTAGACTATAAAAAATGTACAGAAAGTTTGTACCACGAAATTATGTCCCTAAGTAATAAAGGTGCTCAGTAATGGAGAGAGAAAGAAGCTCAAAAGGGTCACCGCTCAGCAACCTCTCATAACTAAAGAGCAGAACACAATCTGTTATCTGTGAAAATGAAGAGACGTCATAAAGTGCCTTTCAAATATTCCCTATTACAAAAGAGAATGCCTATTAAAATGCCATAGTTTATTCTATATAAAACATCCCTTCTATCCACTCAAAAACTTAAAAATTTTTTTTGCTTTAAGATAAAAAAAAGGCCATATCCCCAAGATAATAGTTTGTGCAAATGATCTCAGTACAAGATCCAATGATCTCCATTATTTACTGTTCTTACTGAAATCCACCTGCATGTCCCAGAGCAATTTACTAAACTTCACTGTTGATTAGCCTATTCTGTAGTAAAATTCGTCAGCAACACACAAAAGACAGAGAGCAAAACAGTCCTCACAAATATACTTTGAAATAGGTGTACTTGAAATACAAATATAACTTTCCAGGCCATTATTTTTCCTAATGACTAAACTCTATATATAAAAAAAATTTTTAATGGAGGTTTTCAGATCAGTGATGTGTGCAGCCCATTCTCATGACATGGTCATTTAAACTTCTCATCTGCAAAACATAATGCAATAAATTATCAAAAAGGGGAGGAAAAACCCAGAAAGCCTCATCATGTTTACAAAACAAAAACCATAAGCATTACAAAACAGATGGTGCGAAATAGTAGAAGTCTACATTTTGCTGGATAATCTTTTAACTCCTCTTGATCGTAAAAGTTAACACAGGATGAATTTAGAAAATATAGAAGAGCAAAGGAAAAAATAAACTGCTATAACCCTACCATTCAAATAAACTTAATATTTGGGGACTTTTTTTTCACTTCTTTCTATTTTCATATTTTTTCTACTATATAAAAATAACAGGTATAAGAAATACATGCGCCTGCATACTTTAAAAAAAAAAATTAGGATATTATATTTGCATTTTTATTTTTTGCTTACTTAATATGTAGCATGTTAAATATATCTCTGACTTTAAAAATCCTTCTAAAACATGATTTTAAAAACATACTATTTCACCATTTCCCTACTTTGGGACATTCGGGATATTTCCAATTTTTTGACATCATAAACAAGACTATAATAAAAGTATTAAAAACTCACAACACTTCTGATTATTTTCTTAAAATGTATTTCTAGAAATAGAATTACTATGTTAAAAGGGAATTTGAGATAGCCAAGAATCACCCCCGGAACTAAACAGTCTTGTTCTATTAGATAGTAACCTATTCAAAATTCGCAAAACTTACAATTACATGGTATATATTTAAAAATAAAATTTAAAAGTAAAAATATATTCAATGTCTAAAAAATTAGAAAGAATAGGAAATAGAATCACTATTATGTTGTAGTAAATACTCTTGGAAAAAATTAATTTAACTTTTAAATATCCACCTTTTAAAATTTTCTGATACAAACAAGAATTTTGTTATATTTCCAGAGATAATCATTGGTTCTTGAAATGCAAGAAAAAGGCTAATTTCTTAGAAGTTCAATCCTAATACCTTGAAATAAAAAGGTAATGTTTAAGATTTTCAAAATAAAAACAACTTTTCTCTTTCCAATACTTACTCAGTATGGGAAAGTTTCATTTCTTCCCTTTGTCTTGCAGAATAATTTAGGTTCCCACCTAAAAAAAAAAAAAATAAGCATAGAATCTTTTCAATATAGTTGTTATAAGTAAAATTCAAACATGCACACAAGCACACGCACATACACACACACACTTTCACTGATACACCTTAAAGTAACAGAAAATGCTATGGAAGATAAGAAAAAAAGAGTTTATCTCCTGGAACCTTCCCAAGGGAAAAAAAGTTTTTTAAGGAATTCTTATATGATAAAAATAGTCAGTCCTTAATTTTAGCTTTTTTTTTTTTAAAGTTTGGACTTATATATTACCTCAGGTTTTCTTACTTGGGACATTGTATTAATATTCAGTAATACTGAAAATTTAGAGAAATTAAAGGAAATGACCTAAAATTATTTAAACAGCATGCGTAATAATCCTTCTAAATACATAACAACCTTTAAGGCTAAGGCCAGTTAGAAAAATTGATAAAGGTAACATCAAAATCTTATAACGGAAAAGGAAAAATGCAGGTAGTACACGATTATCCACAAAAGAAAAAAATCTGCAATTTCCCATTCTGTATCAAATACCTTCAACCTGAAAATGAGGTTGAAATAAATTTATTTATTTATTTTTAATATAAAACAACACTGGAAGGGCTTTAGGTTCTAAAGATACTTCTTTGTGCTAATATAAAACCAACATCTAAAATTTCATAAAACTTACATTGAACTGGCCAGAAAGAACATGACAATTTTAATGAATGTGAAGGTCCAGAATCATAATTATGTTATATAATGGAATGTTTCCATAACTTTGGACAGAATGTCATTATTACTTGAGTTAAAGCATTAACTGGCCCCTAAAATGACATGCAGACAATCTAGTGAACCCACACGACTATCCATCATGGTGTAAGAATACAATACCTGAACTTCTACTTACCTTGGGCACGATTCACCAAATAGAGTAAAACCACAGCTAAAAGTGACACTGGAAGTGAAAAAACATAGGGCCCTTAAAAACACGTACTTCTTCCCAATGACTCCGACATAACCACAATCACAAGGTAAATCTTAGACACATCAAATACATCTTTAGTAACTGGCATTTCAAAATAAAAACACTACTTACATTATTTTTAAGTGAAAAATCTTCAGAGAACTACAAAGTCACCAGCTGGGAAGCTCTGATACACAGGCCAAGAATTAGGCAAATCTGAGACATACATCTCAGAGATTTGTTTTGAAAGAAGGGAAAACAGCCTGGCGAGTGTGGTTCTGCAGCTGAGTGTCGACCTAGGATCCAGGAGATCGCGGTTCAATTCTAGGTCAGGGCACATGCTCAGGTTGCGGGCCCGATCCCCAGTAGGGGATATGCAGGAGGAGGCTGATCAATGACTCTCTCATCACTGATGTTTCTCTCTCTCTCTCCCTTCTCTCCCTTCCTCTCTCTGAAATAAAAATATATTTAAAAAAAAATAAAAGGGAAAACTGAATAGCAATAAAACCTAAAACCATAAATATGAACATTCTGCTACATATTAAAAGAAATTAAATAAATGTTGCCACATGGCACACTTACAAGACACACAGGCAATGAAGAAAACTTCTAAAAACAAATATCCCCGAGCATCCAGTATCATGCCAGCAAGGATGGAAATGATCGCCAAGCCAAGGTTCTGAATGGACTGCATGCTATAATTTAAGAAATAAAAACACATTTCTATTTCAAAAGTCTCCATACAGAGTAATAATTCACTATAAATATTAGTATCTATAAACCACACAGTATTCATGTTCAGAGACATTTTCAACCAGGGATGACCTGATTAGGTTTTTCTTATCCCATGACTGTTTCCTCTACCAGAGTGATGCTCAAAGGTAAGGAAGCTTTCCTTATTAAGTACACTATGAACTCAAAACCTTCCTGCTGAACGAAGAAAGGGCTAAGTGAATACCAACCCCCTTTGCCTTTCGGGTCAGAGACCAGAGCTCAGCTTCTCACTGAGAAGCCCTCAGGTAAACAGGCAGTGGGGTGATAATGGCAGCAATCACGTCTGATGGGTTAGCTTAACTCCAGCTCTCTTGCTGGAGGCTGGCAGCATTTTCCTTGCCACCACAGTATCATAAACAGATCAGCTGACACTTCTAGTTAGTTCTAGTTTCAGAGCTATCCCAGAGCCTAAAGATGACTAGACTGAGGAGACCTGGAGTTTCATGTGGTAATTAAGTCGTACAATGAAGAGAGACATTATATGATCCACGGTGCAAACACTTACAAGCCATATGCAGTTCCCAGTTGATGTTCAGGAACTACAAATGCTACCATTGGCCACAATGCACAGGCAAGCAATGAATAGGACAGTCCCAGGAGACACTGTGGAAAGCAATACAGAAAAGTGTAAAAGTCTTATAATAACCAAAGTGACTTTCCTTTGATGCAGATTAGCAATGGCGACACGATAGTTAATATGTGAATATTTATGCAAATTTTATTGTAATCAGGTTAAAACTCATATTCAATACAAAAAGAGTCCTGGACCTCCCTAACAGTATCCCTCTAGTGACAAAATACATGCACACTGTCTTAACAACTTTATATATATATATAAAACTGCTTGGGCCCAGGGTACAGTTAAGAACCAAGAAAGAAAACAAAGCTAATTTGCAAAAAATTATTACCACTGTTTTAGGCAAGTTACTTTTCCAGTTTTTATTAGGAATTACAAATTAAGCAACTAAGGCAACATCACATCAATAGCTCATTATCTTACCTCTTGGTCATCAACACCCAACTGGAGTGCAGGGCAAAGAACCAACAACCACTGCTTGTTAAACATTACCTAATGCTGACTTTTTCCTCAATTAAAAAAGGAACCTTACCACTTCAGTTCAAATAAGATTTAGACCTATCATGTGGGCAAAACTTAAAATAATGCCAATGTCCAACAATGGCAAGAATACTAGAAACAGATTCTTATATTACTGATAAAGCTCTAAGTGAGTAGAAAGTTACTGAATATCTATCAAGATGTCAATTGCGCAAAGCCTCTACTAGAGCATTTCTACCTCCAGGAAACCCGTCCTACAGAATTCTCACCTATATGATCAAGATATTCTTTTATTAACAGGAAAGGAAAAGAGCACTTCAGCCTGTAGTCTTAAAAATGACAATCTGAAGAACAATAACAAAAAGCTGATGAGTTCCTTATCACTTTTTGACCTACTAATAGTCAAAGACAAGAGGATGTGAAATCATGTATATTGGGCTGATAGATTTTTTTTTGTCACCTATGATGGAATGACCACTTTTCACGAAGTACAGAAAGATGAATGGAACTAATAAGAATTTGGGCCTTTATAAGACTATTTTATTTCAAATTCTATTTCAGCATTGAGGTTACTCTATTGAATAAACCAAATAAAATTAAAAATATCTGATGTATTAATAATCAACACTTATATATTTTAAAATAGTTATTTTGTGGAAATCAAAATCAAGTCATTGTTTCCCCACTGTCCCAAAGCACTGCTATTGGACGAGCTGAGTGTGGCTCCTGACATGAAATTTACACAGTCCTCCCTGGACCCCGAGCCCCCCAGGTGTTAACAGCAACATTACCATAGCAATCCAGGGGTTCCACAGTGTAAAGGCCAGCAGCATGTGGGAAGCAAGAGTGGTCACCACTGCACACAGAACCCAGATGATGTTCTTCCCTATTTTATCCACCAGGAGCCCAAATACTGGGGACATGGGAGCTGATATGATATATACAACACTGCCCAGAGAACATAAAAGATATTATTTAATGAAATGTATCACAGCCAACAACAAAAAAATATCCAAGAAGTTCCTAAAACCATCAGGCAAAGCAAATCCTAGCTCATTTAGTTTAACAATCTTCTAAAATGGTCACTGGTAAATATAAATATAAAGATTTAAAGAGTGGTGCAAGATTTCTCTGGTTTTCCATTAATGCAAAGATGGCTACTCAGGATCAAGTCCCAATATAATATTGGCATCACAATGTGGATGTTACACCACATATATCTTAGAGCATTTGGTTACAATTAAAGACTCACACTAGGCACACAACAAGCACTTATAGAATTAATGAAGTACCTGTTAATAGCACTTGCTGCCTGGGATGAAAATCCAAATTTCTCTGTAAAGAAAACTCTAAAATAGAGAGAGAAATAAGCACTTTAGAGAGAACTACTCTGTTTTTTTAAAAAAAAATAAAGACAAAATAAAACTGAATACAAATAATTCTTAGTCAACTTTTCCTTCTTGATACTGTTATCCCACCTTATTTGATATTATTCATCTTCAAGTAACTAGCTAAAGCTTTAGTGTTTATTATATAAATATTTCACTAACTAAATAAAGTATACTGATGCCTGTTCTTCCCCCTTGTTAACATATACCATAAACAGTACACACAGGTTTTCAGAAAACCAAAGCATTACTACAGGGAATCAAGAAAGCTGCTTTTCCTTAACAGCAGTACTGAACAGGTTCTGCTATATAATGCATAGGGTTTTTGTCTCAATTACTTAGAGTGACAGCCTGAATTTAAAGGTTATAATTACAAGCACACACCCCCCACCAAACACATTCACACTCACACACTGTTCTGTTTAAGCAGCTGTCAAAGAAAAAAGGGAGAGGTAGAAGATAAAGCAAAGAAAAATTTGACTTGAATCCTGAATTTAAATGTGGAGGAATTATAGTCCTAAGAAATAAAAATATGCCCAATCACTATGAGCCAATACACTGTCTCCATTCTCAGTGACCAACCAAGGGATAAAGAGCTAATTTTTAAAAATACTAATCTAAAATAAAGCATTAAAATAAACCAATATTTTGAATCAAAAACTGTTATTAGGCATTTCTTCAAAAAAACAAAAAAAGTATTAAACCTGAAGCTAAGAAAATCAGTTATATCCCAGGAAATGAAAGAATTCCTGTGTATATATAAACTATAACGAGAGAAACAAGATTTACAGCTAAAAAAATTACACTTATGTGATTGAAATCTCATTATAATTTAGCCAACAGAAGTGAAACACTAGAGATTACTCACTTCCCCAGTCCAATAAAAGGGAATATGGCCACGTAATAGCAGACACAGATGATAAAGATGAGCCACAGGGCCAAGGAGAAGTCCTTCACATCGGTCAGCTTAATAACATCACCTGGGGGAGGAATGGGAGGAGATATATCGGTATAATTCTGCATAGCTAAGCCAAGAGTATTTTTCATTTATCATGGGATTAACCTTTGCATTTCAGTTAAAAAATACACTTCTCAGTAATTATTGGGACATAGTTTCTGGAATAACTTACAAAGATGTTAAAAAAGCAAAACGTAAGGTCAGTATCTACCTACCTAATGATAAGGACACTCATCATTTTGCAAATATACACAGAACATATAAGGAGGGAAATGTCCCCCCAAATTTAGACAAGTGGAAATAGATTTGGAAATAAAAGATCAAAAAGCATGTATTAAGCCTCACTGGGTTTCCAACACTGCATTAGGAACCTGCACAATTGTACATTATTTCAAAGAGGCCATAACTCCCAAAGTCCCACTTTCCTCACAACTAGATTTACCTGTTTTTCCTTGTTCTTTATGAAGAATTCTTTCTGCTCTCTGATCCAAGTAAGCAAGGGCCAAGGCACAAATCAGTGAAAGAATACAGGTTATACCCCCTATAATTTAAAAAGAGACATTTTAAAAAGAGAGCCGGACTGAAGGTTCCTTAAAGCACAGCACATCACAGTAATAGCAGAAAACTCAGCAACCAAAGGGGATAATATTTAGACACACATAAGAAAAGCCCACAATTACTAAGTGAGGACAGGAGGAAGGGAAGAGCATATGGTAAGAACTCAACAAACAATAGTTGCTATTACTATTTATTTCCCAGTAGAAGGGTGGAGATTAAATGGAAAAAACTAGAAGCTAGTCTAGCCCTCTAATGTGGAATACAAACTGAAGAGAGCTGATGACTAGCAAATTAGTCTTCTTTCCTTAATTCAGTCTAAGCAGCAATTAATTACTACTGGATGCTGGGGGGGGATTATAAAAGCAAAGTCTGATTCTGTGATCACTTCATCTTCCTTCTGATGCCTTCCCAAAGTCTGTCACCCTTGCCCCTACCCTCTGGCAGTCCGAGGGCCCCACCTTCCCAGAGCACACGTCGCTCGGACTCTCTTTCCTTGGTGTATTCAACACTGCTCACTAATGCTGACCTCATATCATTACTGTAAACCAGATAAAAAGTGAATAAAGTTTACACTTGTCAAGAATTTTAAAAAGAAGCTGAGTAGCCCTAGCCGGGTGGCTCAGACAGTGGGAGTGCCATCCCATACACCAAAAAGGTTGCAGGTTCAATACCCAGTCAGGGAGCATACAGGAGGCGGCAACAGATCGAGGTTTCTCTTTCACATCAATATCTCTCCCTCCCTCTCCCTCCCTCTCTCTCAAATCAATAAATATATCCTTGGGTGAGGATAAATAAAAGCAAAGCCTAGTAAAATAAATGCATCTTTCACTGGCTGACATAACACAGTCCACTTGAAAACTGCTGAAATGACAGACAGTAGACATTAGTTCTGGTTCTGCCACTAACAAGTTGAATGACCTTAGACACAGAACTTGACCTCTCTGGGCTTAAATTTCCCCATCTGTAAAATAAGACACTTTGATTCATAATGGCACAGGTTTTCTCTGGCTCTAAAATTCTTTGAAATTCTCACTCTCCATCACATAGGGAACTAGAAGGAACACTGAAGAGCACTTGAGAGTACAAAAGGTTTTAAGCAAGGCAAAGGATTTGAGCGGGAGAGAGAAGGAGTCTCTAGGTACAAGTCGCCCGTTTCGGGTTGCCACTCGATTGTCCTCTTTTTACCAGGCTATATCAAGGAATTATAAGGAATAAAAGATGGCACAGGACATTCGCCCCATCTCACAGGTCTCTCTAGGCCTCTACACATCATGGGGCTCAGTTAGACAAATTCAGTGCTCAGAGCAAAAGCACGGGTAGTGAATCCAGAGGGCCTCATACATTTCTCAGCAACCCACCCAGAAACCAGCACAGTGGAGCCTTAGCTAAGAGAACTTAGGGCCAGGAGGGACCTGTATACCTTTGGTCAAACACCCACAATTTTACAGAAAAGAAAACTGAGATGCAGAGATTAAATACTCAGAAACCTAAGCATATACGTTCTTTTTTACAGGCAAAAGGAAAGAAACCATTATTTGTACAGTTGATCCTGGAAAATATACGGCATTTGTATGATGCTGTCTTTTAAATGCCGTCTTTTAAAGGTTAACTTCTTTGTCCAGGATGACAAAACTGTTAGAGCCAGGACTAGAACCCAGACTCCTAACCCCCAACTTGGTGGATTTCCCATCACATCATATCATCTCTACAAAATCTAAGCTCTACACGTATAAATTCCTGATTGTTTTCAAAGTTCTCACATACATACTTTCAGTCATCAGGACAATGCTGAAGTAAACAAGAGTGGGACAAGATCCTCCTTTTTAAGAAAGTGGAATTGAAAACACAAACAGCGTGAATGCCTTGCTATTTCTAATTAGGTCAAAGAACTCGTGAACTGTGTAGGCAAAATTATAACCGACATGGTCTAACCCCAATTCCAGTGTTCTTTCCTCTCTGCCATGACACTGCCTATGACACGCTTTCAGAAGAGACAAAATGTTGGACATCAGGATTCACTAACCAATCATAAGCGTGACTCCAAGGGTTGTGTGACCAGCAGAACCCAACGAGGCTTCAACCTTGGAATACAGCCATCCCATGAGGTTCATGTTCACTGTACTTCCCTGAAAGGGAAGGAAAAGAAAAAAAATTAACCTTTCATTTACAGTCCTGCCTTGTTCAAAAAATAGGACGTAAGGTGGCTTAGAGAATAGATATATAGCACTCAGATTAATCAGAGATAAAAATTTTTAAAACACTACAGAGGAAAGAACTAACAAACTAAGATAAAGCCACAGATAAGATTACTACACACACACAAAAATGTAAATTTATAGAAAATGCTAGTATTCAAACAGCACAGTACATCTATAACTTCTTAGTAGCCAAAACAAAAATGAAACATGAATTACAAAATTCACAGGGTACCTATGACAAAATAAACCTTAGCTGAGAAAAAGCTCAGCTCTTCCTGGTATTAACATCTGGAAAAAAAATTCGTCCTCTGTCCACAAGATGATGGTAAAAGTTACAGATAATATCCTAATTCATTTATCCATTCATGTAGCAGTCATTGAGCCCTGATTATTCGCCAGTCACTGTTCTAGGGGTTGGATATATAATAAAGAACAGATGAAAAAAATTTCTAGCTCTCACAGGGGTAGAAGAGGTAAAATATGTAGTACATTAAATAGCACTTAAAAGTGCTTGAAAAAATAAAGAGAAAATATAAAGCAGGGAAGGAGAATATACAGGGGCAGAGGCCTCACGGGGAATGTGACTTTGGACTAAAAACCTGAAGGAAGTTAGCTGTGAGGACATCTGGGGGAACAGCAGTCCAGGCATAAGGAACAGCCAACGCACAGACCCCAGAGGGAGGCTGCCCGGTGTGCTCACGGAATGGCAAGGAGGCAGAGGCTGGAACAGTGTAAAGGAAGAGAGATGAGATAACATCTCAGAGAGGAACTGGCAGGGGCAGGAGTGAAGGGGAGATGTTATGGGTCATAAGGATTTTGGCTTTTACTCTGTGTAAGCGAGCCAGCCATTAGAGTTTTGAAAGAGAAGTGAACAAGCCATGTATGTTTTAAAAGACCCACTCTGGCTGCCTTATCCAAAAAGACTGCAGGTGGGCATGAAGGCAGAAGCAAGGACGTCATCAGGTGGTTACTGCAACAACCCAGAACAGAGACGTGGGCTTGGACTAGGGTGGCAAAAATGGGCAAGTGAGAAGTGGCGGGAATATGGATATATTTTGATGATCAAGCTAATAGGACTTGCTAAAGAAAAATACATGGAGTGTCGGGGGAAAAACAAAAAAGGAGTTTCAGATGACACTACAGTGTTTGAGCAACAGGAAGAAAAGTGTTGCCAGTAACTGAGGAGAGAACCAGCGCATGAGCTGGTTTGAGAGATGGCAGGCAGAATATCAGAGCTGGGTTTTGGCCATATCAGGTTTCATATGCCTACTAGACATCCAAATGGGAATGTCAAGTAGGAAGTTACATACACCTGTACAGAACTCAAGGAAAGGCCTGGACAAGTGATGAATATTCAGGAGCAAAGACATGCTATCTAAAACTTTGAAAGTAAGTAAGATCACCAAGGAAATGAGCATGAAAAGAAAAGCGAAGATGATGAATGACCAAGCTCTGGGGCACTCCCACATTTACAGATTGAGAAGACTAAGGTGGAACTAGCAAAAGAGACAGAGAAGCAGCCGGCAAGAGGAAAACTGAGACTGTAAGGTTCTGGAACCCAAGAGAAGAAATCAAGGAAGGGGGAATGTCAACTGTGCTAAATGCTATTGACAGGTCAAACACTAAGAAATGAGGTGGCTGTCTGAGATATCCAGCTCCTCCTCAGGTCTTCCCGCCATTCTAAGAATCCCCACTGTGCATCCTAGAAGCTCCTGAGATTCCTTTCCAGAAACTTAGCGCTCCTCCATACATGGCTGAATAGATTATAACAAGTCTGTGGCCGCACAGAAAAGAATATGAAAATCACTAGTAGCGTCACTGAAAATGAGTCTCACTCAACTGGTCCTACTTCCTCCTTTGAGAAGTTATTACACAATGAGATCCACAAATTGCCACACGTGTGTCTTGACTTACACAAGATATATAATGAAGTACTCCAAATATCCTTGCAGATAAAATTTAGAAAACATGGGAAACCATGCTAATTATCAGAGAATTATAAATTAAAATAATATCTATGTTTCCTATCAAACCGGTAAGACTTTTTAAAGTAGTAATAGCCTGTATTATCAAAGCTATAACAAAAACGATCCTCCCGTATTCCACAGATGGGGATGTAAATATCTGTGAGGATATTGTGAAAGTATGTCTCAACAGTCCTAGAATCCCTAGCGAACCCTCTGACTCAATAATAAGTCCATTTCTAGCAACCTAGCCTAAGGAAACAGAGATGCAGACATGTTTTAGAGAGTGTCACACAACAGCACTGTTTACAACAGTGGAAAATTAGACCCTACGTGTACAAAACATGCTATATACTTCATATGATAAACTATCACATTAAAAGCTTTTTATGCAGGACTTCTTCAGCCCTAAGGATGTATTACAAGCATTTTCATGCCATTTATTAGTCTAAATCTTGATTTTTAATGGTAAATTAAAAAACAAAAATTCTATTCATAGGAGTTAATGAGGAAAAAAACTAATGAAGTTTGAGACTGCCAACACCTGATGGGTACATTAATAAAAGCATAATGTTGTTCCCTTGTGTACCCTCTATCAGACCAAGCCTGAAACACCATGATCAATTTGCAGTTTCAGATTTGAGGAGTACTGACTGGCTACCTGCGCTGAGTCCAGAAATGTGTGAACACCATGGTCCGAGAGCTGAAATCCATGTAGTGTGGCTTAGAAAAGCACAGCAAATGAGCATGTCTGACCAAGAACTTAAGAGCTGTCTTCATCAGCAAAGCGCTGGCACATAGCAAGGAGCTAAAAATTAACTACAGAGGGCAAAAGTCGGAGCAATCGGTAAAAGCTACTTGTGTAGGCAGATTTCATCTCTATGTGAAGTGGAGCTTCATAAAGTTAACTGAGGTAGATGGGCTGCCTCATCACACAGTGAACTTCTGATCACTGAAAATACTCAAGCAGAGCTAGGAGATGATCGTATGTGAAGATTCCATAGCAGAGATGCTAAAATGGGTATGAAACTAGACAATGAAACTTACTACGATCCATTCCAAAGCTCAGATTCTTTGAACTAATGAATGTTCATTTAACCATTTTAGCCAGTTTCCTAAATGAAATAAGGTTAGAAATCCCTTAATTAAAGTAAGGTAAATGCTATACTATGGGCCAGAGAAATATATTAAAAAATCAAGACCTAATACACCCACACAAACATCTCATCCTGAAATTTCTAAGCGATAACTGTGAGATTCAATCTTTTGCTTCCTATCTGGCTTCATTAGGTTTGTGATACTTACAATTCTCGCCATGCTAAGTTGAAGTCCAAACACCAGGTTTAATTCTTTGCCTTTAAACCAACTCACAGCATATGTGTTCTGGGCAACTGCTAAGGACTCCCCACCAATCCTAAAAATGAGAAAAGTCAAGCTTTTAAAGAAAGACCAAAGTTAGAATGCAGTAGATTTAAAACTCTGACAACCCTCCTATCAAAAGGTAGAGTCGCTATCTCCTCCTCTGAATCCAGGTGGGCTGACTGCTTCCACCATACAATATAGTAAACGTTGCACCGTGTGATCCCAAGACTGGTTCATAAAAGATGACATCTGCTTTTTCACTTAAACACTCCCACTTGGAGCCCTGAGCAACCTTGTAGAAGTCCAACTTCCCTGAGTACACCACGCAGTGAGAAAGCTGAGCCACGCAGAGAGGCCACACTTAGGCGTCACGCCAACAGTGCAGTCTTCAAGCTATCCAACTAAGTGCCAGAGGTGAATCAACGAGGTTTCAGATGACTCCAGTCCACGTAACTTTCCAGCTGAGGCTCGAAACAGCAGGTACACAGACAAGCCGTCCATGCTGTATCCCGTCCAAATTTCTGACCCACCAAGTCCACTGCAGAGTTTTGGGGAATTTGATATGCCGCAATAATAACCATGGCAGGCAATAAAAGGACTCTGGGTTACCACATCACCATCTATGCTACATACAATGTCCATGTGAAGAGTGAGCCATGCTTTGTGAAAACACAAACATTCGCTTTTCAGGCCCATACCTTCCCTGTTCAACATTCTTCTACTTCCTGGCTTTTAATTTTCCTTCTGGGAGTTCTACATATTGACCGCCCTCCCACTCCCAAGCCTTCAGTGAAGAGCTGCTCCTCCATATCCAAACACTGAGCCTTGTTTACCCTGTCCTAGTTCAAGAATAGTTCCGCTCTCTTCTGCTCATCCAAATCCTACACTGATGCCAAGGCCCACTTTGTCCATGAAGCCAATTCTGACCACAGTTCCATCTGAATCCCTTTCTATTTTTATATACATTTTGTTTCCTTCTCCCTCACTTAGAACATTTTTCGGAGTACGTCACATGTCTATATGTCCCCGGTATCAGTGCAAAGACTGAGTAAGTTATACTTTTAAGTTAAAGAATGAATATGTTCTATCATCTGTGTCCCCTCAGATCAGGAAGCCCAAGGCTGGACTCAGAATGGGCTTACTGAACAACTCTGAAATTCATAAAGGTCAGCCGATTGATATTGTGCTCATTCAAGCCTTTTCAACAGGGTTCAAAAGGACCTGTACATTACCCACTAAGAAACAGCAAAATGTCCATGAATCACCAACCTAGAAAATGACTGTCTGCACTATAATACTATAAATGAGGTTTAAGTCATAGTTTCAATACAACAGAAAAACAAAACACCTAGGAAAAATGTCATTTCTGGATGACTAATATTCAAACCCCACACAGAGTTAACTATGGCCACCCAAAATTGTTTCTTACTTTAAAGGAAAATTAAGACAAATAATAAACAGTCTTATATGTGGCTACAATTCAAGAACTTGAAGTAATTCTCCATAAGATACAATATATTTTTTGTAAATCCTTAATAAACTGATAGCTGAACACTAAAACAATATATTAGGGCAAATGAAATTATGCGTAACTTACCCAAACACAAACCTTCCAAACTCCATGAGCCAGAAAGCATTAAATATTCCACCCAGAGCAAAAATAACCTATAATGTAGAACCAATGAAAGAGTAAATTCAAGGTATTCAAGAGAAATAAGTAACTTTTGATGCATCACAACTTGTACAATAATTTTAATATTCCTTGTTAGTAAATCTGTAAAATTAAAACATTCAAGTTCATTGTCTCAGCCTTAAAATGGATTATGCCTTCTAGTATATGGGCATTTGGGAACCCAGCTTAATTAAGTTAGGTATTCATTAAACACATCTTTGCCGAAATTAGAAAAAATTCAAGTCACTATCACTTAATAACTGTTTTTTCTTCCTTACCTGTCCAATGCAAACGAAGCAGCTAAAAATAATGGTGCCCCATCTGTTGGGAGGGGGAGAGAGAGAGAATATGAATTAAGAATATGTCAGTCACCATGTCCTTCAGTAATGTTCTCTTTGACCTCCCTGCATTCCCACCAAGGAAAGAAAAATGAAGCCTGGTCTGCCTCTGAGGTCAGCAGCTTTTTTAGGATGAAAGCGAATTTGCAGAAGTCTTGACTTCTGAGGGGATTCCAGGCGTTAGTAATGGCATGTGTTTGTTTAAAGCACTACCATCTCTTAAACAAAGCTTGTTAAATAATCTTCATGAGGTACCCAGGGCTCCCATTTAAAAATGGATATTCTTTATAAAATTCCTATTAATACCTGAAGATTAATTTCAAGGAATGCCAGATTAAGTAATTTTAAGTGGTTATAATTCTTGATACCTAAAAACTCTTTTTCAAAGAAGAAATATCAACCATATTAATACAATTACAAATCTGTTTACTCAAACATTCCACACTTTGAATATTTGATTAGTGTTTCCCCAGAGTAGTAAAATGCCAGTGTTAGAAGTCCTTAGGAATAAAGGTACTTCCAAAATGCAAATCCCTCTCACCACCCTTATGAAATGGCTACACCACTTTCAGCAATGGAAACCCACGATGGTCCCCATCTGCAACATAGTAAGTGGAATCTGTCCCCCTGAAGTTTCCAGCCAATTCTATCCCTTTAGATCAAGCAAAAGAAATTTGATTCTTTCTTAATACCCTAACTCTTCAAAATTTTTTAGTTTCCAAGTCTAAACACTCAGTTTCTTTAATTCTTTTCCACCAGACATGGTTGGAAGGCCCGTCATCATTTTGCCCTCTGCCTTCTGAAAATATTCCCATTCTACATCTCTTAAAGCCTCCACTGCCAACACACACACACACATAAGGGTGAAAAGTGACAAAGCTTATAGTGTTCTTCCTTCTCTAACAGATGTGGTCACAAAAGTTCAATGCCCAAAGAAAGGCAGAAAAAGGAAGTCTCGCTAGAGAGAGGCAAATACTACATATGTGCCAATTACTGTACATCCATCTTTCATTCGTCGCAACCACCCTGCAAGGCAGAAATTATTATCCATATTCTACCAATGAGGAAACTGAAGCTCAGGAAGCCAAGAACAGCTCGGAAGATCTGGGAAGTTGAGCAAGTGGCAGCAGTGGAATTCAGACTGTGGCCTACCTGATCCCAAGTGAGGGCATAACTACGTTACCTTATTTCATGAGTCCCAACCTTAATTGAAGCACCAACCTAGTTTCAAAAATCAATTCCAGAGAGATAAAAGTATCTTTTTGAAAAAAACTAATGCATGCCTGGCAGGGTGTGGCTCAGTGATTGCTCAACAACCTATAAACCAGGAGGTCTCAGTTCCATTCCTGGTCAGGGCACATGCCCAGGTTGGGGGCTCAATCCCCAGTCAGGGGCATGCAGGAGGCAGCTGATCAATGACAACTCTCTCATCATTTATGTTTCTCTCTCTCCCTCTCTCTTCCTCTCTCTGAAATAAAGAAAGATATATTTTTAAAAAACATGCAGCCCAGGCTGGTTTGCTCAGTGGTTAGTGTTGGCCTGAAAGGGCCCAGGTTCAATCCTGCCAAGGGCATGTACCTCGGCTACAGGCTCACCCTTGTCCAGGCGTGCGGGAGGCAACCAATCACTGTGTCTCTCTCACATCGATGTTTCTCTCTCCCTCTCTCCCTCCCTTTCGCTTTCTCCGAAAAGAAATGGAAAAATGTCCTCGGGTGAGGATAAAAACTTAAAATTTAAAATTTAAAAAAAAAACCTACTACAGATTATTACAGCAATACAGAATTTTATTCAGTTCTTTGTAGAAATTTAATTTAGTTCTGTTTCCCTAATAATCAGATTTTACCCAAGCTTACCGTATTCCAAATACTCGGTCTATCAAAAAGCCACCAAGGAAACACAAAACTACATTGGGCCAAGAGTACCAGGCATAGAGCAGCATGAACTTCGTGGTATTCACCTGCATATCCTACATGGGAAGAAAATAAAACTATCTTTTCCAAACAGTTAAGCTTAGTAACTAACCAAAACATTTTTCTTCTGTGTAGGGCAGCAGTTTCTTAACCATTTGTAGACACTTGATTGCTTTGGGATTCTCAGGGCAGCTATGGCCGCTGCCTCAGAAAAGGGTCACACGCGGGGGTTTTTGAGTCCAAATGCGAGGCTTCATGGAGTCCAGAATGAATCAGGTCGCCCACTATGGAGACCACCTCTGTCGGCATCTGCCTATCTAGTCTATATTCTTATTCCCCCTACACTACCTGCACTGGGGCTCCCCACCACACGGAAAAAATAATCTTAGCCTCCCCCAACTAACTCATACCTTCTTTCCCTTTCATTCTAGAATGTGAAGAGCCAATCTATGCATTTCTCCCTGTCCAAAGACAAAGAAAAGAGACTATCTAAATGCACAAGAAATTGTAACTATCAAATTCATTTTTACAAAATCAGACTAAAAACACTGACATGGACAATCCTCTACAATCAGTATCTGCATTTAAAAAACAAAATAACAACAAAACATATTTAAACACCTTGCTGACTGGCTATTTCAAACCAGAACTCGCCCATGCGGCTGGCTACTTTGGTCAGTAAGGTGTTTAAAATTACTTAAATTAATGTGAGTGCAGACATGAGTTATCTTGTGACCAGTCAGCAAGGTGTTTAAGAAGGCAAAAAGCTCTGCTACCAAATCATTTGTCATTCAGATGGTCACTCAAAGGGAGAATAATGAGTTATCTAAATTGTGAAACAATATCAAGTTACAAACAAGTGCTACAAATGCATTTTGTGGCCATTCATTCCAACTCAAGAACACTCCTGGCCACACACAGATTTGGTGACTACAGATATTAAAATGGATTCACTGGACACTGTTGCAGGCAAGGTAACCTGAGAGCTGAGGAAGCCTCAACAGCTACACCTTCCCTGAAGCAAACAACGGTGAAAATCAACTTACCCGTTTGACCTGAGTCTGAAGGGCGGCAGGATTATCATAGCAAAAATAGCTGCCTGAAAAAAGGAAGAACAAATATTTTCTAAGTAATAATACTATCCATATGAGAGTTTCAAGTTGCAATTACTACTCAAATGGTGATTTTAAATGTTTATATTTGGGGTTCAAGGACTGACACTATGGAAACTTCTTCTGTCTACCATTATTTTCTAAGCTGTAGCTGAATAACCATTAGAACATGTGCCTGATCATTTACAAACTACTAGTGTGCATATAAAGCAAATATGGGGAACCTAGGCCAAGAAGTTAACCAATAACTAATTGTTCTTGCATTTTACTTTCATGATGCTTCATGTCTAATATTTTCTTAGCATCTTCACAAAGCACCATATTTCCCTTACTTAAAGTTACCAAGACACAGACACACTAAAAATTTCACATCCTCAGCAGTTTCCTAGTAATGTTACCTGAGGTCACCACTTATCTTGAGAGCAGAGGAATGGAGTTTAACTACTTTGACTAATTAATTTAAACAAGAGTTCTAATTATACAAACAGAATGCCCCAAATCAAATAATTTAGCAAACAAATTGCCAGGAGTGAAGAAAAATACAATAGAGTTCCAAAGGATTAAGTAAAAATACAAAAATGTCTGCTGCTGAGTAACAGAGAAGTGGAGCAAGGTTTGACATTCACTCACTGAGATTTATTTCTAAAATACTGTAATTCACAGATATGTGATAGGCTTCAAGATAATACTGCCTCCATTTTCCCACTAACTCTCTAAAAGTATAATTAGAAGCTACGATTCAAAAGAAAAAAATTGTCATTAGAAGAGTATGAATCTGGTTTCTGAAACCCAGGCAAGTAAGTTACGCACCATAAGTTACCAAAAATGATCTGTCTGCTTGAATGGGGTCAATTTTAAGTGCTTTGTGTTGTTCTCTTTTGTTCCTAAACCAGCAAATTGTAGTTCCTGCTTTAATCACTGTTGTAAGGGGTGCAACGATCATGATTTAAAGCTAATGGATGGGCATCCTCTTTCAGAAAAAGGACTGGGAGCCCTGGCCGGGTAGCTCAGTTGGTTAAAGCGTCCTCCAGATGCACCAAGGCTTCAGGTTCAATGTCTGGTCAGGGCACAGGCAAGAAGCAACCACTGAATGCGTGGATAAGTAGAACAACAAATCAATGTCTCCCTCTCTACTTCCCTCCGTTCCTCCCCCCCTCTCCCTCTCTCCCCCTCTCTGTTATATCAATTTTTTAAAAAGGGATTGGGGTGGGGTGGAGGCTTAAAAAGATCGGCAAAGAAACTAAAGCCCAAAGCATCCTCCATGCCTACTAATGGATTCCAGCAGTAGCATAGTTACCCACCATAATAATCTTCCTAACTAAACTTGTTGACTACACCAGTTCCTGTGATCCCCCTGAAAAACGCTTTATTACTTTCATACCAAACTAATACTGACTATAGAATTTTGCTGAATAAGTTAGTTGCTGGAACACTGAAAGAAATTTCAAAAATTATCTCAAGAATCTGCCTTCAAAGCCATCCGATTTCCTGCGTGACACCGACCAGGGCCAAGGGGCCCGCAAGCCGGGCCCAGGGAGGCTGCGGCGCGGAGGCGAGCGGGAGGGCGGGGACCGGCGCGTTCACTCTCTCGAGCGACCGGCAGGACGCACTCGTTCACTTTCCGAAACACGGTGAGGAACTTACAGGACGACCAACGAAATGACGGATGATTTTTTTTTAGTCTTTCTCAGGCGGAGCGGGGAGAAGAGGAGGGAAGGGAGGGAGTTCAAACTTTCTGAATTCCTTCCGAGCCGAGCGCCCGGCGAGGAAACTAGCCGGCCTAGAGGTTCCGTGGGCCCACGGCCCCGGGAAGCGAGCTGCTGGCCTCCGGGGCTTCTCGGGGCGAAGGGGCGGGGAGGGGAACGCCCAGCTCCGTGCGCCGACCCCCTTTCGGGATGCCCGGCTTGAATGGGGCGCGGAGCTGACCCAGCAGCCGCGCTGAGGCCCGGGGGCCGGTGTGAGCTGATCCCAGGGCCCCGATAGGGACGGTCACGGGTTTTCTCATTGCCCGCCCCGCCCGCCCCGCGGACAGCTCACCGAAGCCCAGGAAGCACATCAGCAGCAGCACCAAGAGCCGGTGCGCCAGGCGGCTGGGGTCGCACAGGGCCCGCAGCGCCCCGGGGGCGGGGGCATCTCCGCCGGCCTCGGCGGGGCCGCCGGACAGAAGCCCGCGCGCTTCCTCCTCCTCCTCCTCCATGGGGCCGGCGGGAGGCCGGGAAGCAGGGGCGGCGGCGGGAGCGGCGAAGGCACCGGCACCAGGGAAGAGCCCGCCGGCCAGAGCCCCGCCGAGGCGGAGGCCACATGACCGCGGCCGCTCACGTGACGCGCGCAGGTCACGCAGGGCCACGCTCACGTGATCACGCGGTGGCGGGGCTCCCGGGGAAGGCCCGGAAGTGGGGCTTTGCGGCGGTCTCCCCCGGCAGGCTGTGTGGGGCTGCGCGGCCCGGCCGTCCGGCGCCCCTGGCGTGTCCCGTGGTTCCCGGGCCCGCTTCCAAATGCACCGAACGCGCCCCCGGCGCCTCTGCCGCGGAGAAAGTGCGGGCCGCGCACCCGCGCGACGCTGGTTCCCGCGCTAAGGACGCCGACGCGCGCACCCGCTTCCCGCGACTTGGCTCCCGCAGCCTCCCCCGCGGCTCTTGACTCTCCCGGACTCGATGGACTGCCTTCTGCGCTCGTCTCAGAGCTCAGAGTTCACAGTTTACCTAGAGAGGTCAACAGAAACTGACACTTTAAAAAAGAAGACACATGAAGAATGAATGAATGCGGTGAGAATAACGACAGAAATAAGCACCGCATTCTATAACAACGCCTGGGGACGATATTTGGGAAAGAAAACAGGTGAAGAGTTGAGCCAACCTTGGAAGAAAGTGGCAGCAGAGAGGGTGGGGCGCTGAGGCCTGGAAGTGGGCGTGGAAGCCGGAGGTAGCGAGGGCGAGCTCACGGGCCCTGCCGAGGGGCTGTGGTGGAGCCGGTTCTCGGGGTAATAAAGGCGCCGACGTGCAGCAGAACCGGACGTGCAGGCTCCTGTTGACCTGCAGGGGAGCGAAGGAACCCGGGAGGAGAAAACACAGCCTGGCCCATGAGAAGCCTCGCAAGGATTTCGAGCAGAGCAGCAAAAATGAAGCGTGTGTTTTAAAAAATTCCATCTGGCAACGCAACCCGACCCCCACTTTCTGGTTGTCCCCTGGCTTTGCCAACAGAATTTTGAGGGTGACAAGGCCAGAGGATTGTTAAGTATTGGAGAGACTGGAGGTAGCGAGGGCCTAGACCAGTGAAGAGGTGTGAAGAAAGGAGATAGAATAAGTATTTAGGAGGTGACATGGGGATGACTTTATAAGTAATAGCACATGAGATCTGAAAGAAAGGAAGAATTTGCGAATTTCTCCCAGATTTCTAGTGTGGACCCCCAATAGAGATCAGAATATAGGAAAAAACTGGGGGAGTGTCAGGAGATAGCTCAGTTTGGAAGTGTTGCCTTTGAGATGTCTGTACATGGTTCTCCACTTCCCACCTCCCATTCTCTCTTCAGCTGCAAAGGAGGTGCCCCCAGTCTAGTGAAGCTGCCATGTCAAGATGACTAACAATTCCATCCTCCCAATTACAGTGCTCACTTCTCTGTCCTCATTTATTTCTCAGCATCGGTGGAAGCAGTTGGCAGCTCCCTCTTTCTTGGCCCCCTCAACACTACATTTCTGTTGTTTGTGTCCTAGTTTACTGGGGTCTCTCATCTACTATCTCATTTGTCACCTCCTCCTCTTCTACCTCAAATCTAAATGTTCAAGAGCTCCAAAGCCCAGGCCTGCGATCTCTTCCATTCATCCAGTCCCATAGCTTTAAATATCATTGTTACCTCTGCTGTCCAATAGGTAGCCATCACCGAGTGTGGCTGTTGAGCCCTTGAAACATAGCTAGTCCTAATTGAGATCTGCTGTAAGTGCGAAATACATACCAGGTTTCAAAGACTTAGTACACACACACAAAATGTAAAATATCTTGTTAATTTGTATACTGATTACATGTTAAAATGATAATATTTACATATATTGGGCCAAATAGGATATATTAAAATTAATTTCACCTGCTTTTACTTTTATTTTTCTGTTGGTTGAGCATCATCCTGTGCACTGAAAGGCTGCAGTTTCAATTCCCAGTCAGGACACATACCTGGGTCGTGGGTTCAATCCCCAGTTGGGGCAACTGATCGATGTTTCTCTCTCTCTTCCCTGCCCTTCCTCTCTCTAAGCATGTCCTCAGATGAGAATTAAAAAAAAAAAAAAAAAATTCAAAGAAAAATTTTAATTACATATGTGGCTAACATTGTATTTCTATTAGTGTTTATTTATATGCTGATACCTCCAAAATACCTCAATTCCAGACTGCTTTCATGAATGATAAGACTCCTATTCCAACTGCCTACTTGGCTTCTCCACATGGATGACTAATAGGCATCTCAAATATAACATATCCAAAACAGGATCCAGTTCTCTCACACATGCTGTACCTGTTCCTCGGTAGGTGCTCCCCAGTAAAATAACTGGCACATCTCTCCACCAGTTACTAGCCACGAGCCTCACGGTCATTCTTGATGGCTTACTTACTTCGTCTCCTAAGTCTACTCCATCTTTGGAGTTGCCATGTCAACTTTTCTCCAAAAATATATCCTGAGTGTGCGCATGCTCTCCATCACTACTATTCTTAACAGACTCCTATCACCTGTACACCTGCAACAGGTTCTTTAAATTTTTTATTTTGCTTATTTTTAATGAGAAATACATATACCTGGGATGACATTCAAACAGTACCAAAGAGACTAGAGTTCAAAGCAAGTCTTTTCTGATTCCCTGTCCTTAATATTCTTAATATCCTTAATATTCTTGGGAAGTAATCATCATTACTAGATTATTTTGTATCCTTTCAGAGATTTCCACACAGGTTTTTTCTTTCAACCCAACAACATAGCCTAGAGGTTGTCTTCAATTACTTTAACAGATGCAAAGGATTCTGTTGTATGGATGTATTATACTTTATTTAGCAAGTTCCCTATTGATGAACATTTGTTCCCAAACTACTATATATACTATTATTAATAATAGATACTATTTTCCAAACTACTGTATATACAAACTACTATGGCACGATGTTAAGCTTAGTCAGTAGATGGCGCAGGAGAAACATCTCAGGCAGAAAGGGTTTCCTCCAGTTCTGGGCTCACTCCAGGGTTTTGGCCACAGCATGCACAGCATTTCTAGCGCCCACTTCCTGTAGCTTAATAGAAGAAATAAATCTATAAAGCAAGTACTATAACAGAATTATAGTACTTATAATAAAGGTACCTCTAAAATGTAAAGTGAAAAAAGCAAAGAGAAAAGAACGAAGAAAGAATAAACTAAAGTAGCCAGCCTGTTGGAAGAGCAAAAGCAAAAAGGGAAACAGGAGCAAATCCCTATAGAAGTCGGGCAGATTTTAAGATTTGGGAAGTAGTAAGGTCTTCCCTACTCTCACCCTGAAATTTAAATCAACACATCCCACGTCAAACAGATTAGTGTAAAATCTCGGAATGAAAACTCACTAGACTCTGGTCCATCTGCTGTCATCTATTGAAGCGTGATTTGTTCATGGACACTACAGCATGGCCAAGGCAATGTGTGGTCAGGTCATACACCTAAACCCAGACCACATTTTTATTATCTGATCAGTCATCTATGTGTCTATCTACCAATCTATCCTATCTGCTCCAAATATATTGCAATAGTGAGGATGTCAGGAGGGCTGGCCAGTGGAAGGCAGAGACAGCTATCATACCTAGCCTGAAATGCCCCCTTCACCCATCTCTACCATCCCTGATTCACCACAAATCTCCAAAAGTTTAAATAATCACCTGAATTGGGTAGAAAACAGCATTGAAAAAAGTTTTCTCCCTGCCTAATGATACATCCTGAAAAGCGCTTCATATCAGTTCATAGAGACCTTACTCATTCCTGCATAGCACTGTATTGTATGAATGTACTATAGTTTATTCAACCACTCTCCTATATTAACTGAACATTAAGTTTTTAGTATTTTTCAATTATAAATCATGTTGCAATAAATAATATTGTGCATGTATATTTTTATATTGCTGGGTCAAAGGATAAATGTATATATGTGGGGGGGGTTTAGATATTGACAAATTTCCCTTTAGAGGGGTTGTAAATTTCACATCAAGAAAATGCCTGTTTTCCCACAATGTCACCAAGAGAATATATTGTCAAGCTTTTGAATGTTTGTCAGTCAGGACTGGCATACGTGGCATAGATTTACAAAAATAACATGAGGAAATGTATTTAATAGTGGATATAAGTTTTTAAAGGTAGACATCATTTGCTTTGGGATAGATGTATTCCGCTGTTTAGAGCATCTATCGCTGAAGATTTTCTTTCTCTGTCACTCATCAGGGGTAAGCCTTCTCTCACAGAGCCACCAAGGCTGTCTGGCCAGTGGATGTCACTCCAATGCTATTTTAAGAGACAGTTTCCAGCATAACCCTCTTGGTTCATATATTTCAGGGCAACAACTCTCTTTTAAAATCTTCTCCATGTGTTTATGACATAAGCTAGTCAAGAGTTTTCAAGGGATAAATCTTTTTGGAAAAGCCCAAGACTAATATGCTTAACAGGAGGGAGCTTCATAAAGGGCTAAAGAAAACCAATTCAGCACTTTCTGATTTAAACAGTGTGTGGGAATTTTGATCTGATAACTAAAATTAGTTAAATAAAGAACAAAATTCATGCCCAGCCGGGTGTGGCTCAGCGGTTGAGCGTCGACCTAGGATCCAGGAGATCGCAGTTCGATTCCCAGTCAGGGCCCATGCCCGGGTTGTGGGCTCGATCCCCAGTTGGGGGCGTGCAGGAGGCAGCCGATCAGTGACTCTCTATCATTGATGTTTCTCTCTCTCTCTCTCTCTCTCCCTTCCTCTCTCTGAAATCAATAAAGATATATATTTTTTAAAAAGAACAAAATTCATGAGCAGTGGGAACTAAACCATGATCATGTGGCTCCTTGATATATGTAAATACCAACAGAGTGGCATTTTTGTCCTGATGGAAGGGGTCTCACACAGGTCCAGAGAACTGGACTTCAGCAGACCCCTCTACAGCTGAGGGCAATGGCTTTGTCACCTACAACCGTCTCCAAACGTAAATGCAAACATCGTAGTTTAGCTCTTGCAGTTGCTTTCCTAACACTGCCTTCGTAAAACTAATCTTTAAATGAATCTCAAAGCATTTATACATTAAGAAAAATCAGAGCCCGGCCGGGTGTGGCTCAGCGGTTGAGCATCAGCATAGGAACCAGGGGATCGGGGTTTGATTCCCGGTCAGGGCACATGCCCGGGTTGCGGGCTCAGTCCCCAGTCGGGAGCTTGCAGGAGGCAGCAGATCAATGACTCTCTCATCATTAATGTTTCTATCTCTCTCCCTCTCCCTCCCTCTCTCTGAAATCAATAAAGATATATTTAAAAAAAAAAAAAAATCAGAGACAGATACCCAAATAGCTGAATACCTCTACCCCAAAGCAAATGATTTCTACCTTTAAAGATTATTCAGGTGGAAATAGAAGGCTGACAAATTTATACCATTATGTGACCACCACCCCAATCAAGACATAAAATAGGCATTACCCCAAAAGTTCCTTCATGACCCATTGCAGTCCATTGCTTTCCTCTATCCGTGGCCCTAGATGTCCACTGGTCTGGTTTCCTTAATTAGAGCCTGCCTTTTCTAGATGTTTATATACATGGAATCATAGAGTACGTGGCCTTTTTTCTGTCTTTCATTGGCAAAGTCACTTGAGATTCACCCACATTGTTGTGAGCACCTGCAGTTGATTCCCTTCTACTGCAAACAGTATTCCATTGCACAGACATAAGAGTCTGTTTATCAGTTCATCTGCTGAGGAGCCTGAGTCCTATCTGGTTCGGGCTACTATGAGTAAAGCTGCTGAGGACATTCATGTACAAGTGTTTGTAAGGACATTTGTTTTTATTTTTCTGGAGTGAATACCTCTGAGTAGGATTGCTGAGTTGTGTGGTAAGTATATACAGGGTGGGGCAAAAGTAAGTTTACAGTTGGTTGTATGGAAAATAATACAATAATTAATAAATAATAATACAAGAATGAACTCTGTGTTTCCCAGACTCACAACTATAAGCCTACTTTTGTCCCACCCTGTATTTAACTTTTTAAGAAACTTATATTCCACGTACATTTTAGAATCAGCTCATTAAATTATACAAAGGAAGTCTATAATATAAGGATACCAATAAATTAAAACTAAAATCATAGATAAGAAATACATAAAATCATTAACCTGACATCAAAACTTTCCCCTTTTTTGCAAGGTTCTGTGAAAATACTAACACTGAAGAACCATGGAAGTGTTGTTGTATAATGGGAGGAAAAATCTGAAGCCCTTGTTTGGAACTCAATACTGCTACATATCATTTAACATCTGAGTCTTGATTTCTCCTGCTAGAAAATAGAATTAATAATTTTATCTGTTCTTTTCTGGTTATAGAAACTACCCCAAATTTAGTGGTTTAAGCAATAGCCAATTGATACTATGTAGAAGAAAATGCTTTGTAACCGGGAAAACCTTGTAAAAACATAAGAGATTATTGCTGCTGATGCTCCAGACTAATTTAAGTTCTGTGCAACTCCAGCTGACTCACTTGGAAGAGTAAAATAATGTAAAATAATGCACCAACAGCACAGTGCTGAGCAATTATAGTCCCAGACAATGTCTAACAGGCAATGTCCCACGTACACTCCAAGGTGAAATCACCTGCCAGAGAAGAAACGGCATGAATCTCCCTCCCCTCTGTCCAGGTGAGGCTAGTTATGGCAGCCCAGTGTCCCTAGAAAAGAAGAATATGAAAAAGAAGATGTCAAGGCAGGATGGCACAGGGGAAACAGAGACAAGAAGAAACGTAGTCCATTCATTCCTTCCCCCAAAAGAAATGTGTCTCCCAAGGCACCCAGATCCTGTCAAACACCCTCGCCTGGCTCAGTGATGACCTGGGCTCCAGCCTGGCCTTACCACTTTCTGTGTCACCTTGGACAAGTCATCTTTGCTCTCCCCCAAGCTTAACTGTGGCATGATTAGCAAATAAAAACCTTATATATTTAAAGTATACAACATGATGTTTTAATATGTGTATACACTGTGAAATGATAATGATGAAAGCTAATTAATATATTCATTACCTTGTAGTTACCATGTTTTGTTTGTGTGGTGAGAACACTTGAGATCTACTCTTTAAGCAAATTTCAAGTAAACTATACATTATTATTAATGATAGTCACCATGCTATATATTAGGTCTTGTTATATTAGAACTTATTCATCTTATCACTTGAAGGTTGAACCCTTTGGTCAATACCGCCCATTTTTTCCCACCCCCACCCCAGCCTCTGGCAACCACCTTTGTATTCTGTTACTATGAGTTCCACTTTTTAAAAAAATTCCACATATAAGTAGGATCATGTGATATTTGTCTTTCTGTGTCTGGCGTATTTCACTTAGCACAATGTCCTCCAGGCTCATCCATGTTGTTGCAAATGGCAGTGTTTTTTTCTCTTTTAAAGACTGAATATATATACATATTCACATTTTCTTATCCATTCATCTGTCAACAGACACTTAGGAGGTTTCCATATCTTGACTACTGTGAATAATGTTGCAATAGAAAATGAGGAAATTTAACTAGGTCCATATGATTTCTTCTAGTTTTACATTTTTATGACCCAAAGGAAGTAGTTGCAAAACCCCTATTAGTAAAACAGTTTGAGCACACAACCCAAATATTTGCATGTTTATTTAGTTTCAAAAGTTACACATGTAACACAGCACTTATACCTTATAGCAATGAACAAACACACACACACAAGAAAGTTTTAAAGGATGAGATTTTAAAATGAAATAAACAGTGTTTTAAATGTGTTTTTTTTTTTCTAATGGGAAGACCACAGACTATAGCAAAGAGAGGCCCTTCTGCATGCGGTGCCTACACTTACTCAGGGCTCAAGACACAAAGCTCTGCGCCACGGGAGCCCACAGTGTCTGGTGTAGCATCATAGCTGCCAGCACTTTGCACCGAACTCCTAGACAAACGGCACATCTTGTAACCCAGGAAACAACCTTGCTCTCTCTGTTCCACCTCCCCTCCTCCAGGCTCCTGTATTTTCACATCTTCCCCAGCTTGCAGAGCCTGCCGGGATGGCAGTTGGATCCTGACTGATGCCTGTTAGATGTCTGGTTAATTGGGATGCTCCCAATTATCAACAGGTCAAGCTACAACATAAACTTTGTCCATAAAGACAGTGAATGTAAGTTAATCTCGAAGTTTTGTGTGTTGGTTTTGTTGTGTGTGTGTATGTGTGTGTGTTTATTCTCACGCTAGGAGAAAGAAGCATCTCTGTCTAGCCACTTTCTTATTCATTTGTACCTGCTATATTATTTACTTTTTGTTGTTGTTGATTTTAGACAGGACACGGGAGAGAGAGATTTGTTATTCCGTCCATTCGTGCACTCACTGTCTGACTCCTGCATGTGCCCCAACTGGGGATCGAACCCACAACCCCAGTGCATCGAGGGGCAGTCCAACCAACTGAGCTACCGGGCCAGGGCTGTATCTGCCATGTTATGTAGCCGAGAGTTAAGCAGAAACACTTGTCTCTTATCCACCTGGGCCCTAAGACACAGTAGTAATCAGAGTGATGGAGATCAAACTGATAGCTAGTACACTAATGGGCCTGCGTGCAGGAAAAAAGTTAACATAGCAGGTCTACTCTGCTGTCCTTGAAAGCACCAGCTTGAAGGTTGGTCCCGGGCTGGTATCTGGAAACAGATTTCAGGAGGGTTCCCACCCATTAACTGACAAATGAGGCGCACTGTGCCAAACTGTACAGATGATGTGGTTTATACTGAACATCTGCTTTCCTTCTGGAGCCTGGGATTGGTGTATATTCTTGATAAAGAGTGCTATGCGATCAGCCCCCAAGGAGAACTCTGGGCACTGATTCTCTAATGGGCTTCCCTGGTTGGCAACATTTCACATGCTCTGTCACAACGCAATGCTGGGGGGAACTCAGTGTCCTGTGTGACTCTACTGGGAGAGGGCTCACTCTTAGAAGCCTGTGCCTGGTTTCATCCAGACTTCACCCAGTGCACCTTATCCCTTTGCTGAGTTTGCTTTGTTTCCTTTCTCTGTAATAAATTATAACCATGACTGTGATTATATGCTGAGTTCTGTGGGTCCTTTAAGAGAATCATTGAACCCAAGGGTGGTCTTGCAGTCCTCGTGACATAGCCTGCTAGTGCTCCCTGAAATAAATTCACCCCAAACTGCAGACTGCAGACTGTCCTTTGTTGGGGTATTTGAAAAGGAAGAGCCTTGGTCAAACTTTTAATTTATTTATAAAAATAAGCCCACACTCAATTTCTTAAGAATAATATCAAGAAACACACCTGCTAGTCAAAGGAAGGCAATGCAAATCTGTGTGTTTGGCCCATGCAAATTGTGTTTTCTCATGACTTTTGGGCTTACTGTGTACTCACATGATGAACTCAATAAATTCTTACATATTTAAAAATATACATTCTGCAATGAAAAAATGAAAACAGAATCTTTTCCAAATTTGGGGGGGGGGTTCCCAAATGTTTAACTAAAAATCTCTCAAATTAGCATTAGGGAAATTGGGGATTTTTTTTAATTATGCTGCCAACTACCTCTTAGATGAAGTAGATTCATTTTTGTCAAAAATTGCTCTAACACTGTCTAAAAATAAACATTTCTCACTCATGGAATGGACTCAATTATAAATAATGTTCCCCTGTCATGAAATTACTTTGAATTTAGACTCTCTTACTTTGGTTTGTATTGAAGCAATTCTTGAATTAATTGAATTATGCCACCCTAGTTGTAACCACATTGGCAAAATTAGCATGAGATAATCTACATAAAACTAAACAGACTTCAAGGGAATTAGGTCAAATGAAAAAAAGCCAATCTCAAAAGGTCACAAACTGTATGATTCCACCTATACATCTATATCTTTTTCTTTTTAACTTTTTCAGCTTAAATTTATAGTTTGTGCAGATATAATGAGTTTTCTGTAAAACAGATAACTTTGAAAGAGTTGGAAACAAATGCTGTGGATCTCAAAGAAAGATGGTTGCCTTTGAAATCGGTCCTATCATACATAATTCTTGAAATAATAAAATTATAGAGATGAAGACAAGATTAGTGATTGCCAGAGTTGGGGACCCGGGGAAGGAGGTGAATGAAAAAAATAAACAGAATATGATTATTAATCGGGACTGTAGAAAGATGAAATCCTATATATCATTTATTTGAAAAATATTTATCATTACACATTTGATCTTTTTCATTTCCAACCATCTACAGTTTTCACCTTGGCGATGACCTTGCTGAGTGGGAGACATAATATCTTTAATACATGAGTTAAATCTAAGCTGATGGTCAAATGGAGTGCAGGTAACTGTTTATGTCAATAATAAATACAGTAGATTACTTTTAAAACCCATACTTTGGACTTTTTATTACAGATGCAATTGCTGACTTACCATAAATCAATGTGCTTAAAGTGCCATATGATATCAAATGTTTAGCTTAACAGCATAAAATTGAGCAGAAACTGTAAAACATGTTTTATAGGTGCTATAAAACCCTGGGGCTGCAGGTCCCGCTTTTTTGCATTACTCTGATCCATCAAATCCACTGAAAATTCCAGATAGCCAATACCCTGGGGAGCTGAAAATTGGCTTTCAGAGATTTACTCATTTCGGTTATTATAACCTCCAGGGAGGGCTCTGTCTCCTACTATGAGGAGAGAAGCACAGGCCCACAGAAAGTTAAAACGTTGTATTATTTATAATGTCCTTCTGTACTAATCCATCCTGCTCTATCTGCCCCGCCCCCACCACAACCCTAGGGGGACTCTTTAGCATCTGAAAAGAGGCTAATTGATATGGCCAGAGGGTAGTCATTGTTTACCCTTCAATGTTTGTTTCCCTGAGTAGTGGGCACTCATTCATTTAGTAAGCTGAGTTATTGTTCCACTTTAAGTGCTGGTTTGTGGCTCAGCAATGGACAAGACAGGGTCGAGACTGTGAGGACAGAGAGACGTGATTGATGTGAGAGACCTTTAGGATATAGAGGCAACCAAACTGTGAGGAAAGGGCGTGAGGGGGAGGAAGAAGTCACAGATAACCCCAGGTTCTTAGGTTGGCAGCTGGGTGGGTGGTGGAAGGGACTGTCCTATTGATAGGGGCACTTATAATGTCCATAGATTGAGCACCTAAATTAATCTGAAATGTAATTCTATTACTTAGAAAACTGTAGAACACATATACTTATGTGAGCAGGGATTTAAGGTTTTTTTCCTTAAGCTTCTTTCTCCTAGACTTTTGCACCCTACATTCCCCTTGATCCGGGACTGCAGCAATTAAGGAGGTGGCGCAGCCATGAACAATGGGTTAAGATATCACCTTATCAGGACACCCAATACGCAGGTCAGGCCAACCCAACAACGAGTCAAGATATCACCTTCTCAAGACAACCAATATGCATGGTCAGGCTGACCCAACAATGAGTCAAATTATCACCTTATCGAGACACTGCCAGACAACCAAGATCAAAAGAAGGACCTCTGACCTCTGCGGACCTCCAGGCCTGCACATAGCTGCATTCCAGTCCCCGGCCTCGGTTGGCCCCATATAACCCTATCTGGCAGGCCACTCCTTAAGACCGGTTTTGGATGCTGTGTGCTCCCTGTCTTCTTGGTTGGCCGGCCTTCTCAATAAACGCCTTACATGGTTCAACTCTGCCTCCATTGAATTGGACACAGCGACAATCAGTCCGACACTCCCCCCCCCCCCCCGCCTCCCTCCCCCCCTCCCGGGGTTTCCCAGTAACATTATGATGTAATTGCTGCCGCCAGGAGCTAGACTCAGGCCAGACAGAGATTGCTTCCCGTAAGCATCCTTACGGACTGTCTGATCATAATTGGTACTTTTCTTCTAACATAAGCCAGTACCTCTCCCCTAGGTCCCACAGCATGCTGGTTCCTGGAACAGGCCGTTGTCTTGACTTGATCAAAGTGTAAGACGTTTTCCCATACCTGGGGGGACTGATCACGTTCCAGGGCCCCGACCCATCCTGCCTTGTTCTATATAACTCTTGGGTGCCTGTCAAGCTTCACAGAGGAAATTCACTTCATCCTGCAGTCACCCAAGATGCACCTCATGTGTAAGTTTCCTTTAATAAAACTCTGTTAGTTGCCAGACTGGTTTGGCCTTTGTCTTTCTTCAGTCTTCCCCTGCCCTCTGCTGTGGAGGTAGATTTTCAGTCTCGGGGATTTTCCCGGGGCCCACGTGTACTAACAGATGGTGCTACTATTGCCTGCAATAAAGAACAGAGAAGGAAGCTGGACCAGTGGGATACAAGGAATCTGAGATACTCCTGCGTCATCCTGCAGAAATTTCCAACAGCAAGTGGTTATATGGATCAAGACCAGAGGGCAAATTAAAAGGAGTTAACTGTGGTAAACAGCACTGTGGTGTTTTCTGTTGTTGCAAATGCAGTCCATTCCATTATAAAACTGTGTACCTCACTGATCACTTGGAAAGAGTGTTTGCTGTGACAGATGTATTTTCTAAAGAAGTCTGCAAATATTTCTGATTCTACACGCTCATCTGGAACCTTGCTGTTCTTTCATTAAGAGTTAGAAGCTATGTCCCTTCCCTTGAAATTGGGTTGGCCTTTATGACTTTTTCAATAAAAAGAGCTAGACTCAGGCCAGACAGAGGTTGCTTCCCGTAAGCATCCTCACAGACTGTCTGATCATAATTGACACTTTTCTTCTAACATAAGCCAGTACCTCTCCCCTAGGTCCTTCAACATGCTGAACCACCCACCTGTAGCCTTCCCCTACCCCCATCCAAGTGCACCACCCCCCACCCCCACCCCACCCTGTCTGTCCCCTCTCCCCTCTCCCATTGCCTCCTTGGCATGGGGCTTTTCCATGGAGCTCATCCCCACCTCTTCTCCCAGGAACCACCCCTTGCTCTAATTTAGTCCCTGGGGAATTCTCTTGGGGTCCAGCTACTTCCCTCTTCCCCAAAAGCCTTGTATTTCTGCTATCTCTGCAAGATCCCTCATAATCCGCCTCCAGCAGTTCAGGGAATAATCCCAGCCTCTCTTGCTAAGGATAGGCTAACGGTGTGTGCAATAATGGGTGGTTGTTATTAACATGGTAAGATATTGTCTTGAGATGTTAATCTGTGCAGTTTTCTTTCCCTCTTTCCCTGTACAGTGACCAAGTGGCCTCATGGAAGAGTAAAGTTGATAGAGAAGAATCCAAAGAGCCAAAAATAGTCAATGTTGAGCTTTGTGGCTCCCAAGCAGCTTTGAGAATCAAAAAGTGAGGCTTGGGCATGAAGCACACAGAGAAACATGGAACAAGGAGACAGACTATAGAAATTGCCAGGTGGCCACACCCCAAAGCCTCCCAGGGAGGCCAGAGTAGCTCTGCTGGGCTGGGCACAGGGAGGTACAGGAAGGACCATGTCAGCACTGGGAGCCTGAAGAGCCCCTGAGAGCATTCCCCATCCCACCCATCCCCAGGAGGCCCTCGGGGATGGTATATCCCCAAGATGTTTGCCAAGCTCCATCCACACTGCCCTAAATAGAACCCCCCCACCCCACTTCAGTGTTGCAGAACTCTCTGAGCCCCAAAAGTTAGCAATACTTCCAAATACAAGCAACAAAAACATATAATTCACAATGCCTTAAACATTAGAGGTTTATTTTTCTCATGGGGCAAGAAGAAAAGAGGTGGACAATTGCTCTGTAAAAATGCAGATTTTCTGGAACCCAGTTCCTGAGACTAAGAATCAGTTAGCTGCAGAATGATCTCGGGGATCTATAATTCTAAAAAGCTCCTAGGTTAACTTGTATCCAGATGTGGGAGCTACTGGCCTGGAGTTCACTGAACCTGCTGTGTTGTCCCCTGTTCTGAGTTTCCAAACACACTTCGCTTCCAGAGGAGTCAAGAGCACTACCAGGGAACCACTGACTCATTAACCCATTCAAGCGGCCAGCAGACAGCGCCTGCTAACCTTTTCCCGGGCGGACGCCAGCCCAGTGAGGCTTGTGAACTGGGCCTGGAGACACGAGGATTCAGGGACATCCTCAAATGGGGCTGAATTTCCACAGAATCTGTTTAATGTACTTTCCTTTTCAACTGAAGAAAGATGAGGTAACCATCCAAGTAAACAGGGTGAACTAAACGCCTTCTTTTGCTTCCACTCCCTCTTGGAGCCTTATTACAATGCAAAGATTTTGTTAAAGGCAACAGAATCATCAAAGACAAAGATGAAAGAAAATGGAAAGGGAGCTATGAACAAAACATTGGAAACTAGGAAGCAGATGGCAAGTGATGAGTGACTTAGAGACCAGGCAGGGGTTGCAGAGACGACGCGGGAAGCTAACAGATCGGCCCCACTGAGCCCCTGAAAGGCACAGGACCGGACACCCCAGGAAGCCCTCAGACGGTGGGGCGTTGGCTAAAAGGCTATACCAAATGCAGGGGACCTCTAGATTGCTTCTCCACCCCACCAGCCGGACGGCTCCCTCATCAACAGAAAACACAGGGGAGAAGGAGGTGAAGGGCAAGCGGGGGGCTGAATGAGTGCTGAGAGCCACCCACAACTTTCACTATTGCAGCTGGGAGGCCTGGTGGCCCCGCTTAGCAGGCGAGAAGTTTCCCCCAGGCAAACGGAGGTCCTCAAAGACAAGACTTACAGACAGTGCTAACCCGGAATCCTATTTAAACAGAGAAATCCAGAGCAAGCCAAAACAGCACAAACAGTAGAACAAACTTTCAGGAAAACCATAATTAACATTTTCAGGGAGGTCATGGAAGATAATGGCACCAATGAAAAGACAACAGACTATGTGTAGAACAAAAATGATTTCTCAGTTTTTAAAAAATAGAAAAAATGTTCAAGAAAAGCCAAGCATGCCTTATTAGGAGGCCACTGGAGGCTGTACTCCACCCAAATGAAGGAGTAAGCCAGGAGAAAAAAATTTAAGACAAAGAATTTAAGGCACAGGAATCCTCCGAGCAGGAGGCCAGTGTGTGTGAAAAGTAAAAAAATCAACGATTACCTGACACGTTGGAACTGTTAGGTAAGGAGCTGGAGAAGCATTAAGGATAGGCATACACCAAAATATAAGATCATTTTGAACTCCAAGGGAGGAAAAAGTTGTGTAACAAAGGAAACATTATCTGGCTACACCGCATGCCTTAGCCGGGAAAAATGTTTACAATAATCACAACATGTCAACTTCTGATTCTACAAAAAAATATGATATAATTACTTTGGAAGAGTGGGGAGAACAAGATTGCTAAATCCTCATGTTTCGTGGGAGGAAGCCGAGTTTATATCTAGTCTGAAAAGTCAGTGCAGAAGCACGTTGTTTAGACACACGGAGGACCATCCAGGGGAAGCAGCTAAGCCAAATGAAAGCGAGACTTCATTTCTCTGATGAGGAGACCTGTGGGAAATGGTAATGTCAGACCACAGGGAATTCCCTGCTCAAAACACCCCAGACTTTCGCGATCCTTTCCCCCTACTTCGCTGGGTTCAGCCAAGGTCCTCCCTTGAGGATTGCCAAGTGTAAGCTCTAAAGAAACACACAAACCCACACAATGAACTTCACTTGAACTTTGCCTTGTCCTTTGTTTCTCAACCAAAAGTGTCATAACAGATAGGGAAGAAGCCAGCGCCCACACAGATATGTGGGGTTTAGTGAGGAGGGTTTATTCCCTGAGCCTCTCGCATCGACGATTTTACCAACATGAAGAACTGTGAGTGGCTTCACTGGTCACCCAACATACAGACACTCAGTACATGTCTGAATGAATGAAAGAGTCAACATATGAACAGCAATGAACCCGTTAGTTTTGCCACTGTGTGAATGCTTAACAAATGTTAGGGCCCACACAGTTTGCCTCTAGTGCTTCTTTCTGATTCACTTAGAGGTTTAGTGGCCTGTTATGTATTTTGCTATATATGAAGTAGCCACCTCTCGTGTGCAAGGGACACCCCAGTCTTCAAAGAACTGCGGTGTATTTGGGAAGGCAAAAGTGAATAAAGGAGAATTTAAACTCATGGCCACAGGATGGGTGCAAAGGAAGAAGTTACTGGGGACTTAGCAAGAGGCTGGGGCAGGAAGGTGTGACTTGCCCAACACTAGCTGCAAAGTCCCTAGTCTTCTCCAAGTATTTTTTTCACACGGAGGATGGGAAAATGGGAATAGAGGGTCATACCAAATGACACTGTTGTTGACAAAAGTCAACAGAGAGCAAATTTGTTGGCTTCCCACATGTCTTCTCATGTTTACCTTAGTGTTTTTATTCTAAGGCAAAGAAATAAAGAGTTGCTCTGGTGATGAAACCTCACCAGCCCTTCCTTCCTGCCAGGAGGGCAACGAGAGGGCTGCTTGAGGGCTGCCTGCTCTGCTCACTCTGGGACTGCAGACGTAAATTGTTGGGTATTTCTTCCCACTGGAACAATGACCAAAGCATCATCTAGGAATAGCTAAGAGAACCTGGTCTAGGCCACTTCTTGGGGTGTTTACTTATTCTGGAATCCTGTGTCTACACTCCTGTGTCCTCAGGAACCCACCAGGTCCACTGCTGGCCCACCAATTCATACCATAGCAGTCCCTCCCTCATTTGTTCTAGGAGAAATACCCTAATGGAGGAGAATTCTTGGTCTCACCCTGCGCTTGTTCAAACTTCAAAGTATGGAGTCCTCACCAAATGCATTTCTTTAGCTCTGGCTACTTTGCTTTGATTTACTCTTGTAAAAATACCAGGAAGTGCAATACTCTCAGTTTTGTAAATATTCCTTTTTAGCAAAATGCATGGCATTTAAACGTTCCTGACTTTGGGAAGTAAGATAACTACAAGAGGACTACAATCTCTAAAAGGCTCTTGCACTCCATGGGATAGCTCCTTCTGGGGATCTGGTTGCTTGCACGTGTGTTGGAGTGCTCAGTTCTCACTGTGTGTGTCCAGAACAGAGCCTGGCATAGAGTAGTTCCTCCATAAATATTTTCAAATGAAGGAAAAGTCAAACCCTTGCATCTGATGGCTGCATGTGTATTCCACATTTTGCTTATCCACTCATTCATTGATATAACCTTGGGTTGCTTCTACTTTTTAGCTACTGTGAATAACCCTGCTATGAACATTGGTGTACAAATATCTCTCTGAGACCCTGCTTTTAATTCTTTGGGGTGTATACCAAGAAGTGGAATTTAAATATATCTTTATTGATTTCAGAGAGAGGAAAGGAGAGGGAGAGAGAGAGACAGAAACATCAACGATGAGAGAGCCATTGATCAAGCCCGCAACCCAGGCATGTGCCCTGACCAGGAACCAAACCCCGATCGCCTGGATCCTAGGCCGATGCTCAGCTGCCGAGCCACGCCCGGCCGGGCTAAATTTTTTTTAAATTAAAGTCAGGAACCAGGTCACTGTGTCCAGGGGCACAAGTTACCTTTCTGGTTTTGTTCAGTTTGCTACCTAGGGTCACTGTGTTATACATTATGCTCATAAGAACATCTTTTGCCCAAGTGGAATTTCAGTTTCATGTCAGGCATAAACACCTTTAATTTTAAGAAGAACTGTATGCTCCCTCTGGTCCTTGAGACCTCGCTGATAGCCAGCAAAAATGGCCTTGGATCACAGCCTCCACAACATAGCTATTGCTTTAGAAGTCCTGTTCCTGGCAGGCTTCCTTCCCCAGGCTCCCAGGTGGTAGTCAGAGTGGATTTGATCTCTTTTGATAGGATAAGAATATCTCCCTAATTAGGGAAGAACAAAATACTTTTTAAATACAGTTTGCCCCAAAATAAACTGTCCTGATTGCTGAATCTAAGATGTAGTGATACATGTAGTCCTACATCTTACTCAGATTCCTTAAAACTAGCTTTAATTTCCAGAAGGTTTATACCATATTATTTTGTTGGTACCATTTATTATTTTGTGATGAAAATTAACACTACAAAAAAATAATAGTTTCACTAATAATTCCACCTGAGAAAAATAACTTCATTTCTCCCTATTAAGGTTTGAAAGACAGCATATCACCTTACAAGGACATTGCCTCAAAATTCGTAATTAATCCCCAAGTGATGTAACAGTTCTGCAGGTCAATAAAGAGGAAAATGGAAATGAATTTCATAAAGTATTAAGATTGCTCAAGGTATGGCCCAAAGCCATACCCCCTCGAGCTTTGTGGGATCATGTTCTCGGGCAAAGTGGAGTTAGGGTTGGAAAAAACCCAAGCAAAACACCGCCAAAAAACACGCCGGGGAGAGCAGGATGTGGTAGTTATGATCTAGGAGGCCTCATGCCCCTTGAGTCAAGAATAATAACAATATTTATCACTCCTGGGGTTCTTTTGAAACCTTGGAAGCCCCTCAAAGCCCTACCATAGCCCAGGGCACTGGGTTGCTGAGAAAGGTCATTGCTGCAAGTACCATGGAACCTGATGTCTCCCACGCTGGTGGACAGCCTGGCAGAGGGAGAAGCCAATGCTGAGCGCCAAGTGCTGTGGTGACACCCACCCGTGCCTGTTCCCACATGTGCACAGCAGGGCAGCCAGGTGGCCCTTTCCAGACACAGTCCTCTCACGTCACATCTCTGATTAAACTTTCAGGCCTCTCGTCACTCTTACAACAAAGACCGAACCCTAACGGGTCTTCAGGTCTTGGTATCAGCTCTGGCCCAGCTCTCCCCGTCACCTCCTGCTCCCGTTCCTGCGCACTGGGCTTCCCTAAGCTCCACAGGCGTTCCCGAGGGCCCTTTCCCGCCACAGGGGACAGGCCCCTCCCGTCAGGTGCTCTCTGCACAGACTGTCCCTTTGCCAGGAGCTCGTCCCCTCCCACCCCTTTGCCGGCCTCCTGTGTCCTTCACATCCCCGCCCACAGGCCTGCTCCTCAGTGAACTTCCTGCCCACACGAGTTTACCTCTCCCAGCACCGGTGTCTTTCCCTCAAGAACTGGTCACGATGTATAATTACTGTGGGCAGCCATGTGCACGATCATCTGATTGACGTCCGCCTCCTCCACGTCCGCTGTGACCTCCGCAGGGCACAGCCGCAGCCGTTTGCCCAGTGTCCTTTCCTAGAGCTTGGCACAGGCACCCACAGGCTCTCGGTAAGCGCTTGAGCCCTGCATAAATGGTAGCGGGCTGGCCCGTCCTTTATGAAGGTAATATCTGGGGCCACTCCCACCTCCCCAGCACAGGGGATAGTCAGCATGCAAATCTCTATCCCAAATAGAGTAAAAAATGAGTCCCAAGGTCAAGGGCAGGGTAAGCAGGGGGTGCAAGTGGACAGCAAAAGAAATCGTCTGAGCAGCGCGGCCAGGGGGCAGCAGCGGGCGAGGGGTCAAGTCTTGCCGAGCTCCGAACTCAGAATCGAGGGTCTGCTCTCTCCTCACAGACCCGCCCTGAGGGTCAAGTACGAGCCCACTGAAAGCTCTTGGCCCAGCATCTGTCACTGAGCAATCGCTCAAAAAACATGGGTAACCACTGGCAGGAGCGTTACTGCCCCGGGACCAGCCGGCTCCCCGAGCACCTGCCACCTGTGCAGGGTGATGATTTGAGCTGGGCGTTGGTGTAAACAAACAATCGTGCCTATCAAATAATAGAAGTAATCTTTTTAAAAGATTCGTTTTATTGATTGCAATGTTGATACGGGTCGCAAGGTGTTGCTGTGAGTTAGAGGAAGAAGATGGCTGGCCGCGGATGGGGGTCAGCCAGCTCGAAGGAACGGGGGACGCTTGGCCTGTTGCAGTGGGGAGCTTCCACCCACCTTCTCTCATGATCTGAGAAAAATAAACGAGTCAAAAAGTAATTCAGTTCATAACCATGACGGATTAAAATAAATTAAATCCACATCCTTATTAAGTCAAATGGTTTAAGCATTTAAGATGACTTCCCTTCATCAAGAACTTAAAGGGAAATCTTATTTTTAGCCTCACCCCAATCCTACTTTCTCCCAATACAGTACATTATTTTTTTTTTCTTTTCTTTTTTTTCCTTTTTTCATTGTTTTTATTTGTTCATTCCAAGTGATTATATTCCCAAATTGGGTTCGCTAAAGTCTCCAATGGCCTTCTATCTGTAGGGATGCAGATCAAATAAATTGCAGTCAGCTCAGTAGGGTGTGTAAATGTCACAGTAGAGAAAATTGAAGAGTACCTGTACCTCTTATTATCAAATCTACTTTTTTGAAAAAGCATAAGGAAAATCCTCAAACTGCTGGCACACAGCCAATCTGTTTTAGTCAAAGCTACCTCAGTTTCTGTGGAGAGTGCCACAAATTGACAATCAATAATTCATTTCAGTTTCTAATTTCTCAAGTACAAAATAAGTTACTTAAGATAGCTCTGAGTGATCTAGTTAGTAACTGCAGCCAGTTGGACAGAAGTTTTAAAATATAACTTTAAAATATTATATGATTGAAGCCTTTCTATCTCGCTCAAAAGCAGTGTTGGAGATAGCTGCTAGATTAAATACTATAATGAAAACCCAAGCTTATACTGTTGTAACTATTAACTATAAAATATATAACCCATGTTTATATACCTTATAATTGGCTCTTCTGTATCATCCAACCAATTGCTCATTGAGATATTTGCCTCTCGGATTTCTAACAAATGCAGCACAAATTCTGGAACCTCCTATGAAACCCCTCCAAAAAAACAGTGCTAGAAAAACTATACACCTAAATATATGTTTTTTCCAACAGTATGGGTATCTAGGGAGTTTGTCATCTGACTGCAACTATGGATAAAGAGAGTAAGTTTTTTTCATGTGAAATCAAACCTCCAAGCATACTCCACTCATGGAAATGGGAGTCACATTTACATTAAACTGGGTCCCCCCAAAGCCCTGCTATCTAAGAAAAGACAACCTACCCTGTAGGGACACCAAAAGAGAGTCAAGATTCCAAGCAGGTGAGATAAACCATGGACCCAACACTAGAGACATGTTTTTTCCTATCACACTTGGAGCATTTATAAAAGTTGAACATTTACAAAATTGACCTCTGACCTACAGCAAAAGGAATTTTGTTTTATACTAACTACCGGAACTCAGTACTCTGCAGATAAAGTTCTCTAACCCTAAGAAAATACATTCAAAAACAAATTTTTAAAATGAACCAATGTATTTGAAAAATAAGAAACAGCTTTCCACATATTTTATGAGTTAAAAAAATAAACCATTTTTAAAATTGCAAAATATTTAGAATTGGATGCCAAAGAAAATCCTATGTATCCTAAAGAATGCAACTAATAAAGAATTCGAAAAAAAATAGATATATTAGAAAAGAAGAAAATTTAAAAACTAAAAATCTAAGCATTTGGTCAAGAAATTATAAAAATAATAAACAAAATAAAATAGGAAAGGACTAATAAATGTAAGAACAGAAATGAATGAAATAACAAAACAAAGATAACTAAATAGGTTCAATAAAATCAAAAGCTGACTCTACAAAGGCTTGTAAAATGGATAAAACGCTAATGAAACTGGTCAATAAAAAATGAGGAATTGCACTGATTGATATAAAAATTAAATATTAAAACTGGTGTAGAAAATTTTTAATTTCATGAAAAAATACTATGAATGATATAACAGTAAGTAATTAGAGACCACAGACAATTTTTTAGAAAAATATTTTAAAAACAAACTTGAGAATGAAAACCCTGAAAAGATCTGTAAGCGTTTAAAAACAAATTGAATCGGTAATAAATTTTAAAAAAAAACAACAAAAAAAACAAAAAAAAGCAACAATCCTTCAAAGTGGCTAACCTACTTTGGATGACAGTTTGGAGGTTTTTTTCGTTTTGTTTTTGATATATTTTTATTGATTTCAGAGAGAGGAAGGGAGAGGAAGAGAGAGAGAAACATCAATGATGAGAGAGTCGTTGATCAGCTGCCTCCTGTAAGCCCACCACTGGGGATCAAACCCACAACCCAGACATGTGCCCTGACCGGGAATCCAACAGCGATCTCCTGGATCATAGGTCGATGCTCAACTGCTGAGCCACGCCCGGCCAGGCTGGCAGTTTCTTATGAAGCTATAAACATATGCTTACCACATGATCCAGCAATCGTGCTCTTTGGTTTTTACCCAAAGAAGTTGAAAACTTATGGCCACACAACAATCTGTACACAGACGTTTATAGCAGCTTTAGTCATAATTACCAAAACTTGAAAACAACCAAGATGGCCTTCAGTAGGCAAATGGATAGATAAACTAGTGGTACATCCAGGCAAGAGAGTATTATTCAGCGCCATCAAGCCATATAAAGACATGGAGAAAACAAATGCATATTACCAAATGAAAGAAGCCAATCTGAAACATACCATATGATTCCAACTATATGACATTCTGAAAAAGGCCAAACTATGGAAATAGTAAAAAGATCAGTTATTGCCAGGGGCTGGGGAGAGAGAGAGAAAAATGAATAGCTAGAACACAGTGGATCTTTAGGGCACTACTCTGCATGATGCCATTATGGCAGATGCATGTCATCACACGCTTGTCAAAACCCATAGCATGTACACCACCAAGACTGAACACTAACGGAAACTGTGAGCTTTGGGCGATGAACTGTGTGTAGGTTCATCAACTGTAACGAATGTAGTTCTCTGGCGCGGATGTTGATAGGGGGGAAAGGCAGGGGTGGGGTGGGGGAAAGAGACAGGGAGTATATGGGAACTCTATACTTTCTGCCCAGTTTTGTGGTGAACCTAAAACTGCCCTTTTTTAAAGAAAAACATATATTTAAAAGGAAAAAATCCAATCCTTGATGGTTTTACAATTGTTTTACCAAACATCTAAAGAAAGATAACAAAAATCTTTAATAAAACAGCCAACTAAATCCAGCAATGTATTGAAACTTGGTATTATGTGGTATAACTCTATCAGGCAGGCTGCTTTCCCTGTCTGACTCCAATTACTTCATCCATAAGCTCCTCAGCACAGCATCCAGCATGGTGGGCAGTCAGTGAATGGTTGCTATGGTTATCATGAGGGTGGCGGTTATTATTGTTGTTACTACTAATATGTCTTCATCACTACCCAGTGATCTAAGTAGCACCAAACCATAGCTAAGCAAAAACAGCAAAGCTAAACCTAAGACAAGATAACTAAAATTTGCTATTAGACTTGAGAAACTCCCCAGAGTTTTCTTAAGGTCACCATTATAACAAATGTTGCACACTCTGTACCAAGTGGAGTTACATAGAGTTGTCTTCCCTCCACTTATAATGAATGTGCCAGTCCCATTTATCTCCTGCAACAAGAGAAGCCTTCATTACTTTTAAGTCCAGGCCACACCAATCTACAGACACCTGCAGGTATGTCAGCCACAAAAGCCAGTGATATGCTTGCAAATGCAGGTCTCCATAAACAGCAGCCAACACAAACCACTGGAGGAGGCTGGACCCACCCACTCCTGCACCCGTGTGCACCTCTACTGGCTGCAAACCTCAAGGGTGGATTCTGTCAGCCAATAACCAAGACGGTGGTCCTTGCATAACTAATGACACCCATGTCCAGGCACACTATCCCCATTTAAGTTCAATTTTACACACATCTTTTTAAAATACTCCAACTTACAACACAGAATGCTTTAATTGGTATGACACACTAAACTATTTAAAGAAAATTATGCAATAGGAATTATGGAAAAACAATGTAGTAAACACTTGGTTATCTGTCCCATGGAGAAAGATGGAAAACTTTAAACTTTTAGGTATTTTCAAATCATGTACATCTGTCTTATTTTATTTTATAGGATATTTATTCTACCCCTATTGTATTTGCATAATGTATAAGAGCTGTCAGAGTGTTAGAGCCTCAGCCCATGTGAATGTTAAGGCAGGGGACCTTTCTGAGGTGAGGGACACGATCTATATCTTGATTGGGCTGCAGGTTACATGAATCAATGCATTTATCAAAACTCATGGAGCTATACATTTAAGACCAGGGCATGTCTCTGTAGATATTCACACCATTTTAATTGCAGTTATGAGAACATGCAAATGAATAAAAAAGTTAAAACACAAGTTCTAAAAGTTTACACTTGAAGGTAACTATATCCACAGTACCAATTTCTTTATGTGATGAAGAAAATCTTGAAATACCAAGCAAATGGACCTGAACTTCCCAAGAGTTTGCTAAATAATTATTGGTGAGAGGAGCTGACTCAGAGGCCTGTGAGAGGCAAAGGGGAGTCACCTGAAGAGTAGGCCTCTGTTGGGAGTAAACCACCCACTTAATTACAAGGCCAACGCCTCTACCTGTGCTCATTCAGAATGGGGTTGACTCCATGACACCTGAGACCTTCTGGAAAAGGCTTCAGCCCTAAGGGATCAGAGTTCTTGAGAGCATGTGCTCAAAGCCTGTAGGGTTGCCCCTGAGGGCCAAAGCACAATTAGATCTATTTCTAGGTGGCTGAACAAGAAAACTATAGATTACTGATTGACTGACAGCTTGATGTTAATTTAAATGGGGATCTCAAGTGATGTGCCCGAGGGCTCTTTCTCAAACATTTTAATCACACAGTTTGGATGAAGGCATAGAAGACGTGTTTACCAAACGTTCAGAAGCCACACACAGGAGTGAGAACACCAGTAAGATGGGTTACAGGCTCACAAATGACATCATCTGAGCAGGAATAATAACTGGGCCCAAGCCAAAAAGTTAATGTAGAAAAAAACCTGCCAGCCCTGGCTGATGTGGTTCAGTTGGTTGAGCATCATTCTGTGCATGGAGAGGTCACTGGTTCGATTCCAGGTCAGGTCACATGCTCAGGTTTCAGGCTCGATCCCCAGTGGGTGGTGTGCAGCAGGCAGCTGATCAATGTTTCTCTCTCCCTCTCCTCCCCTCCCTCCTTAAAAACAACAACAACAAAAAAAAAACTGCCATTAGGCCAAAAAGGCCAATTTCCAAATCTTGGGTGGGAGTAGCAAAACCTGGCTTGACCAAAAAAAGCCCTGTGGTTTTAATTGACCCACATGCAATTATGAGCCAATGGCACATAGTATAACTGGTTAAAAACTGAATGCACTGACGCATTGACAGGCGTGTCCACTAAACTCAGCATCGACTATCTCCTTTGCCGCATTTTAAGAGGACATTTTTCCACAGTGGGGGCCTCACCCTCATGATCTCATCTAAACCTAATTCCCTCCCAAAGGTCCAATCCTCGCATACCATCATATCATCATATGTTAGGGCTTCAACATATGAATTTGGGAGGGACACAAACATTCAGCCTGTAATAGTGGGATACGAGCCTTGGGAGGCAGGGCCATGAACTTGGAGCCCTGACTCCAGACACCAAGGGCAGAGGCCTTGGGGCCAGAGTTGGGGGGGTCAGGAGCCATAGTGAGTGTGGGGATGTCACAGAGACCCAGGCTAGAATGGCAGCGCCCCCACCTAGGTTGCTCCCCTGTGGAACGCCGTGTCCGGGGCTGCGCCTGTGCTGACCCAGGGGGAGTCCCGGGGGTTCTGGTTAATGCCTGCAGTGCCCTCAGCCTCCGTGGCAGCAGTGTTCTCGCGTCCCAACCGCTTCTTGCCCCCAGGCTCCCCGCTGCCCGAGGCAGGGCTCTCTGGAGGAACCCAGGGCCTGCTGGAGGCCTCGTCGAGGGAGCTGCGGTCTTCTTGGTGGGAGGGGGTTGGGGCTCAGCAGCTGCGGGAGGTCACCACAGAGGCAGCCTCCTCCTGTCTCCTGCCCCAGCTTCCTCTGCGTAGCTTTTTTGTAACAAAGTGGCTGCTGCACCTCCGAGCCCAGCGTCTGGATTCCAGGCAGGAAAAGGGTGAAGGGCACCAGGAGCACCCCAGCGGAGCCAGGCCCCTTTCATTTTATTTTTTCTTGTTGTTAATCTTCACCTGAGGATACTTTTTCCATTGATTTTTAGAGAGAGTTGAGGGGGGCGGAGAGAGGAACCATCGATTGGTCGCCTCCCGCACGTGCCTGACCAGGGCCGGGGATTGAACCTGCGGCCCAGGTACGTGCCCTTGACCAGGAATCAAACCCACAACCCTTCGGTGTGCGGACGGATGCTCTAACCACTGGGCCACACCGGCCAGGGCCCAAGCCCCTTTTAAAACCCTTCCCAGAAGCCCCTCGAAGAAGCCCCAGGGATGCCCCTGGCCGGCACCAGGCCAGGCAGCCACGCCCAGCTGCAAGGGCATTTCGTGGACAGGCCGCCCGAGGGCGCGGGGTCGGTGAGTAGGGAAGGCAGGGGAAGGGGTGCTGGCTGGGCGGAGAGCAGCGTCTGCCCCAGCTCCCCCAGCTCCCCCAGCTCCCCCCAGCTCCCCCCGCTCCCCCCGCTCCCCCAGCTCCCCCAGCTCCCCCCGCTCCCGGGGCACCGCCCGTGGCAGGGCCTGCGCCTGCAGCCCGAGCAGGAGGGCAGGGGCGCGAAGAGGAGCGCGAGCACTGTCCCGCAGGATTCCCGCGACCCCCGAAGCAGAGTGGCCACGGCACAGACGGGACGGGAAGCGTTTGTTTATGCAATGGAAGCGGGGAAAGATCTGGGTCTTTTTTCTCAACAACTTGGTGGAACTGGCATAACTGCTAAAACGGAATGTTCTACCGGTCGTGCCTTCTGTTCTCAAAGGAAAAACGAAGCGGCTGCAGAGCGCGCCAGGGGAGCAGGCCGTCCAGAGCGCTGCGGCCCGGAGGCTGCTGCAGCGCTGAGAAAGCCACGGAGCCGGGCGGGCCAGGGCGCGCCCTGACGGCCCTGCTGCCCGCCTGCCCAGGCCTCCAAGGCGCCGGGGCTCACCTGCCGCCTTCCCGCCCCCGCGCAGCGCCAGGGGAGCATACGAAGAGGGCTTTCCACCGCCCCAGCCGCAGCTTCCCCAGCCAGTGTCACGTACAGTCTGGTCCCTGGACACGGACCAGCAGCACCAGCAGCACCTGGAAACTTGTAAGAAATGCAAAACCTCAGGCCCACCCAGGCCTGCTGGGATTCTGACGTTCGGGCAGGTTTGAGAATCACTAGCCTAGACCAAAGTCTAATAGCGGGGAAAGAGCCACTAGAAGTAACCAGTCTGCGGTTTTCTAATACATATCACAAGAGAATTATTAAATAAAACCAGTAAAAAGTTCAATCAGTCTTCTGGACTCTCTACTATCTAATACATTCAAGGAGAGTTTAGGGTAGGAGATGAACTGGGCAAACCCTCTACAGGCCTGCAATTAAATTTTTTTTTTTAAATTTAAATTTCTTAAATCACTTTTTATTATTCTAATCACAACACCTCTTTATATCTGTCTTGTAGGTTATAGCAAGAAATAACTTATTTGCAGAAATTAATCTCCTTAGAGTTTTGGCACCAAGCATAAGGATAATATGTATCAAAAAGTTCTGCATATGCCAGCCGGTGTGGCTCAGTGGTCGAGCGCCAACCTATGACGAACCAGGAGGTCACTGTTCGATTCCCCATCCGGGCACATGGCCGGGTTGTGGGCTCCATCACCCCAGTAAGGGGCGTGCAGGAGGCAGTCAATCAATGACTCTCTCATCATTGATGTTTCTCTCTCTCCCTCTCCCTTCCTCTCTCTGAAATCAATAAAAACATATTATAAAAAAAAAAAGTTCTGCATATTCCTACCATTGTTACCATTGTTATAGCCTCAATTAGTGAGATAGGCCCCAATTTTAACATGATATCTGTTATGGGCTGAATTGTGTCCCCCAAAATTCATATGTTGAAATCTTAACCCCCAGTTCTTCTGACTGTATTTGGAGATAGGGCCTTTAAAGAGGTGACAAGGTAAAATGAAATCATTAGGGTGAGCCCCAGTCCAGTGTGACTGGTGCCCCTATAAGAAGAGGAGATTAGGACACAGACAAGCACAGAGATGACCACGTGAAGACACAGGGAAAAGGTAGCCATCTGAGAGCCAAGGAGAGAGGCCTCAGAAGAAACCACCCTACTGACACCTTAACCTCAGACTTCTATCCTCTAGAATTGTGAGAAAATAAGTTTCTGCTGTTTGATCTATCTAGTCTGTGGCACTTTGTCATGACAGCCCTAGCAAACTAATACAACATACAAAAAGCTCATGACAAGGTTGGGCCTGGGCTGGCAATTACTGCTGTAGTAGGCATTTGTGCTGTTCCAAATATTTTCAGCCCCCCATCTCGTGGGGAACGTAATGATATTGCAACTGTCTACCCTCTGAAGAAGTTAGGCATGACCATGTGATGTGCTTTGGCCAATAAAATGTAAGCAGAAGCGACATGTCACTTCTGGCAGGCACTTCAAGAGCCTGAGCACATTCTTTCTGCTCTTTTCCCCTCAGACATAGAAGGAGCAATGCCCCCGGAAGAGCCTGTTTCATCAGCCTGCTCCCTGGAAAAAGTGATACCAGTGGAGCTCCCAGACAACCCATGGGAAATGATAAATTGCTAATTCAATCCCTGAGATTTAGGCATTGTTGGTTATTGCAGCATATCCTAGCCTATCCTGACTACTACATCAGTTTACATATTAAAATATGAGTCATCTCATTTATCAAATTTCAGTCAATTGTTTAATTCAGATAATAGGCATATCAATCAAACTATGATCTTTTTTTGTTTTGGATTTTTTTAAACCTAAAATACCTGGTAATAAGGCCATATGTGATACCTGAATGCTGGGAAGAGGGCACGAGGCTTCTTACAGAAGATGGGAAGATGTCACTGAGATTAGACACCCCTCCCCCAAAAGAAAGACAATGTAGCAAGTTTTTCTACGCTGGTAGGCACAGTTAAAGGAGAAAACAGCCATGTCCCCCACTGGCACTCCCTTTGATTAACCTCCCACGGGTTGTTGAGCTAGAATAGCCTTCATTCCCCCGGCTCTCAGACCAGAGTCCTTTGCACTATACTGTACTTATTAGTCCTTTAAAAATGAAAAGATAGAATTTCCTTTTAGCCCACAATAGTACCTTCTTATCCTCAAGCCTGGTCATAATCCTGTTCTTTACCAGTGCAAACCAGTTTTGCACTGGCACGTTTCCAAAAAATAACTCACCTGTGCACTGTAAACTCTCTTCAGTGTGAAGGAGCTTCTGAGGACCCTCAAACAACAAATCCCCACTTCTGGGCTTTGAGGTCTCCCCCCTTTCTGCTTCACCTCAGCAGCCACTGGCTCCATTCCAGCCAGCCTCCCTGCTGTCCCATGGTTAATCTTCCCCATAATTTATCCAGGCCACCCCTCTGGCCCGGGACAGTCTGCTCCTTGACGTTCTCACAACTTGCCAACTCTCCTAAACCCACCACAAACACAGCTTTCCTTGAATAACTTCCAGATGGGAAGACCCACCCACTGCACTGTTACATTCCAAGGAACTCAACCAACCTCTCTGTACGCACATAAACTGTCTAGGCGATGCGTCATCTATTTGTTGCTCAGGCGATTTACTTATCAGTACTTTGTTCTCACTATTACACACGTCAGGTCATGCACCCTGTGAAAGAATGGAGAGGTGGGAAAAAAATAAAATGTGGGTTTTCTAACACTTTGTCCTGTTATCTGGGCTGCTGTGTGTGGGCAGGCGCCTTCCTCTGTGGTACGTTGAATTGGTTTTGTTTTGCCCTGATGACATACTCTGATTGGTAAACACTAATGTCATCAACAGGATTTCATAAGTCAGTCACCCCAGGAAGTTCATGGTATACAGAGTGCCAAATATTAGGGACTTTTCTTCAAAGAATATAAAATTCTAAGTATTTTTGCCAGGGGGAAAAATAAATTTTATAAAGTCTTTTATTCCACTCTGTAGTGAATATAGCATCTTCTCAAACAGGAAAGAATAAATCATACAGCTTCAGCTTATTTAAATATCCTTTGCTTGAAAAATTAAAACAATCCCAAGTTGTTATTTTGCATCTCAGTTTACAGATCACCAAGTAGGATGTTAATTTATTCTTGGGATGGCAAATATAGTGTCTTAAGTGATTTGGGGAAAAACAAAATGTCATGCCAAATGCACCAGAAAATGTATAATTGATCTGTAAAGATGCTGGGTTCTTAACCAGTGTGACATTCCGACAGTGAGGGCTTACTTTGGAAAGCTGCAAAGTACAACAATACATGTAATACCGACCATGTTCCTTTTGATTACATTTAAAAAACCATCTGTTGGCAATTAGGTGTCGAAATGGCCTTGTCAAATCTTTGCAAAAGAGGAAATTTTCCTCAGAGCCACACAATCTAAATGAGTTGAGTTTTAAATGTGAACACATGCCCTAGCTGGTTTGGCTCAGTGGTTAGAGCATCGGCCCACGAACTGAAGGGTCCCAGGTTTGATTCCAGCCAAGTGCGTGTACCTCAGTTGCGGGCTCAATCCCCGCCCCGGTTGGGGAGTGTGCCAATCGATGTGTCTCTCACACTGATGTCTCCCCTCCACCCCTCCCCTTCCCCTTCTACTTTCTCTGAAAAAGCAATGGAAAAAATATCCTCAGGTGAGGGTTTAAAAGAAAAAAAAGTGAACATATAGTGGATTTAAAAGAATTGTTTCATGCTCCCAGGTAAGTGGACAGAGGACTGTGTAACAGTTCTATTCATCTGCTCAAACTTAGCAATAACTCCACATGGAGAGTAGGTGAGCAAATAGGCAAACAGGCTCTTCACACTGTCTGCTTTTGCTAACAACCAGTGCTGAGATCACCAAATAATTCCAATATGGGCTTTTTCTTTAGAAGCCACCAGTTTCTGGCTAGCCCAGATGCACCTGGTACAGTCTCCACACCCAGGCGGTTGAGTTCCTTCTGGTCCAGAGTCAGCCTCACCTGGCCCGAAGTCCCACCAGGCTCATTGGGTTTTGGAGAGAAATGTCCCCACATCAGAACCAAGGCTTTATTACACTCTTCTATGTCTCCCATGTCAGCCAGAATAAAATGAAGCTTTAGCTAGTGGTCACAGAGACAGCCTGCCCCCTCCTCTAAAAATGGTCCTTTAAAATTTAGCACTGAAGATTGAGTGGCTCCTTCAGTATTCTTCTCTTGAGATAAAATAATCCCAACTCCCCTAACCACAAAGTTGGATTATTCCAGCCCTTAATTAGCTTTGCTGCTGTAACTAAGCCCCTCCAGTCCATCTGGAGTCTCTGGTTATGCAACATTGAAGACAGTGCTTGGAGAAAGGGTGGCCAGACATGAGCGTGGCTTCCCTGCCTGTCCCTTGCTAGTGATGCAACCTTGGGCAAATCACTGAACCTCTCTCTGGCCCCTAGTTTACTCCTCTAAATTGTGGAGTGTAAATGAGAAAATGATACCATTGTAATTAACCTAGTTAATAATAATAGGAGCAAAGAGAAGGTGAAATATTATAGGCATGTCATTTGGGCAGTTTCACCAGGAAGCTACAACTTTATACTCCCCAGCGGATTTGACAAAGGGAAGATAGATGCATGCCCAGTAAAGTTGGGGTGACATCAGGAAGGCACTTGCCTGTCAGTCACACCAGAATGGGAGTGGCCACTGCAAGGGCGAGAAATTCAGGATATTTAATCCCCTTAACAAAGGAGTTCACTCGCTTGGTTCCTCTTTTGCCCTTGGGACTCCTGTTGCTCAGGGCACACTCTCCTGTATTCCCCCACATGACCCACAGCCATGTGGACCCACACACACAATGGACCAATGGACTGCAGCTAGCCTGATGCTGAACTGGACCCCGCTCCAACATGACAAGGAAAATCTGGACACTGGCTTTGCTTCTAGCTCTACTGAAACCCCAGCTACACTTCTATAACTGGACTAAGGGAAACGGGACTTTGGAAACCCAGAAATGTAATTCTACACATATGAAAATCACTCATCCTCCTGTGTGAGTCTCAAAAAATTCTTTTTCTCTAGATGTAAGGACTTCCACCCCCAAGCACCCAGTGGAGAAGAGGACACCCCAATTTCTCCAATAGCAAAAGCATCTAGAATCCTGTCTGAAACACAGCTCCCCAAAATATGCTTTTCCTTTCTTTCCCCAAATCATTACTGGAGTGAAAAGTCAGCTCTCCATACTGTGTTGTCTAATGTGGTAATCACCAGCCACAAGTACCTATGTACATGTAAATCAATTAAGATTAAATAAAATTTAAGATTCTGCTCCTCAACTGTACTAACCACATTTCATGCTACCATCTTTGGCTGTGCAGATCTAGAACATTTTCACTGGAAAGTTCTATTGGATAGAGCTGGCTGCCTTATGCACTTAGATTTTGAGGCTTCCAAACACATCCCTGTCAGTCTCTACCTAAAACATTCATGTGCAACCTTTTCTTGGTGACAGGATAAGTGCTACCACTCTGTTTTCTATCACATCTCTTTTAGAAAGACCCCTGTCTCCAGTTCTGCATCACAAAGAATTCAGGCTAGAAACAATCTCTCTGCAACCTCACAGATTCAGAAAACTATGGTTATCTGTCCCACCACTGTCCAGAATGCATTCTAGGGCCCTTGGCACTGCCTGCAGTTGAGAGTATGGTGGCCTGTAGGCGTGATGTTGAAGGCTCCAAGCCCTGGGTCTTATTCCCAAAGCAAAACACCATCTTTGGGGACTTGCTGCAGCCAGTGTGAGCCTCAGGTAGCTCATGGGCCCAGAGTTTAGCACACTGTAAATCCCCCAAGAGTCCCAAGCACCTAAAGGAAGCACCTAAAGGAAGAGATCAGGAAGCCCAATGTTCTAGGAAAGCAGGTCACCCCATCAGGCCGATCTCTGTTCTTTCGCCCAGAGTTTCAGGACAAACATTACAGGCCAGGACACGGCATGGAAAAAATGTAGGTTTACAGGCTTGCTTAACCGACACAAAAGCAGAGCATGCACGATGCAGCCCAAAGAACCAGGTGAGCTGCATTTTCTCCACCAGTGTTCAATTCCAAGGCTTGCAGATAAGGATCATCTCGGTCACGCCCGAGCTCGGTCATTCAGCTTTCAATAGTCAAGGATTATTTATTCTACTCCCAGTCCCACCTACCTTTACCTCTGCCAAGGGGAAGAATAAAAAAGGGCTACAGCCTGGCTGGTGTGGCTCAGTGGTTGAGCATCAACCTAGGAGATGGCGGTTGGATTCATGGTCGGGGCACAAGCCCGGGTTGCGGGCTAGATCCCCAGCAAGGGGCGTGCAGGAGGCGGCCGATCCATGACTCATCATTGATGTTTCTCTCTCTTTTCCTCTTCCTTCCTGTCTATGAAATCAATAAAGATATATTTTTTTAAAAAAAGTGCTACAGATTCACACTTTCTGACTTGCTAATAGCTCCAATAAAAGATGAGGTCAAGGAGGCTAGAAGTAACAGCGGAGATGTTATTTCATGGCCTGGCGGTTTTCAGTCCTCACCACCCTTCTCATCGTTTGTGAAAAGAAATCCAGAGCCGACTGCATCCTTTTCAAGATTACACCCAATTTTTTATGTTTGTGGGCAAAAAAGGGACCACATACTAAACCTGACAAGCTCAGGGGAGGCCTGCATGGCGGCCTTACAAACTCAGAGACTCAAAGTAACCACATAGGACGGTCTAAAATGAAACTTCCTAACTAAGAGAGTCACGGCAGGTAGTCATGCCGTAGGCTGGTATCTTCCCTGACAAAGGTCAATCTTTACCTCAACTGAGCCTGTCTATTTTCTTCTCGAATCTAAGATAACATACCTTTGGGAGGTCAAGGTAAATTCCCTTACTCTGGCACCAGGGCAGAGACCACAGATCCTCTCACTGTGATCACGTTAATGATTGACTGTTAGCTATCCCGTACCCACCAGTGTAAAAGCAGTTATGTGTCTGCTCGTGTTATTTTTCTCTCCAATCCCAGAGATTCCTCCCCTTCCTTTGCTTTCTCCCGCCTCCCTAATCTATCACCAATGAATTTCATTAGGTGCATAACTGCCATTGTCCGGAGCACGTTCTCAACCCATTAAGATTTTGCTTTCCAGCAATTGTTGTCAGTTTGGTTCAAATAAACTCATAAAAATTCTTACAGGTTTGGAAGTTTCTTACACTGACAAGTTAATAGCAATAATAATTGTGATCACATACATAGCCATTACTGTGTGCCAGGCATTGTCCTAAGTGCTTTACATGTGCATAGACATTAGCTCACGTGAACCTCACCAACAACTGTATGCGGAAGTACTGCAAAGGTGTGCACGTGCACGAGGTGTGCATGGTGTGCGTGAGTAACTCACCTCTGCTCACACTGGTGGAGCTGCACTTCAAACTAGGCAGTCCCGCTCCAACTCCATGCTTTGACTCCAGAGGAGGGGAATGAACAGTTAACTCCTCTCAAAACCCTCCCAAGCAGCTCTCTGGCCTCCTATTACTCGAAGGGGTAGGAAGGGGCAGGTGTGGATGCTCAGGGGCTGCTGAATGCCTCTACTTAGCACACTGAAAAGTTGTGAGTGCCTGCAACCTGTTCAATCACAGCTCTGTTTTCTAGGCTCAAGGCTTTGTCCTATTAAATTGATAATACTTCTAAGAGGAGCAATGCAGTGAGTCATAGCAGTCATTGACAACACAGTATGAATTAGCTCACCGACATTTTTCCTAGACTTTTAAAGTGGGAGACATGACTGGGCCTGAGGCTAAAGAAGAGTGTGGAAAGTGAAGGCCAGAAGGAGGAAGACAAGCCTGAACTATATGGTAAATAAGCCTGAGGGCGGGCTTGCCCTGGCTATGCTAAATCATAGAATTGTAAAGTCCCTGCAGAAATGGTGGATCTTCCTACCCAGAAAAAACTAAAATGCAGTGCAGATAATTATGTGTTAGGCTATCTCTGAGGGCAAAAAACAGAAACTCCAACTTCAAGGAACTTAAACAATAAGAAATGAGTCCCAGGATCAATTGATTCAGGTGCTCAACAATGTCATTAGGAACCCAGGCTTTTCCCCTCTCTCTGCTCAGCTATTCTTTTTTTAAATGTTTGATTAATTTCCGAGAGAGGAAGGGAGAGGGAGAGAGAGAGGGAGAGATAGAAACATCAATGATGAGACAGTCATTGATTGGCTGCCTCCTGCACGCCCCCAACTGGGAATCAAGCCCAAAACCCGGGCATGTGCCCTGACCAGGAGTTGAACCAGGGACCTCTTAGTTCATGGGCTGATGCTCAACCACTGAGCAACACTGGCCAGACTGCTGAGCTATTCTTCAAACGGGCTTCACTCTGTGGCTACTACCAAGATAGGAGTGTACTTCCAGGTGGCACATTCAATTATGACAAGGCCTATGAGGCCTGCTCAATCGCCCCCGCCACTGCCCTTCCCTCCCCCCACTTCTCATTCGGATACCCTCCCAGTTGTCTTTCCCTCCAGCTGCACTTGCTTGCTCTTCTTCAAACATGCTCAGTGTACTCCTGTCCCAGGGCCTTTGCACCTGCTGTTCCTTCTGCCTACAGTGCTCTTCTGTACATGCCCATCTCCTTCAGGTCCTTACTCAAACAGCACTTTCCCAGTGAGGTCTGCCTTGACCACATTATTTAAAACTATAACCACCTCCCAACTCATCTCGTTTTGGGCTTGAATTTTCTCCACCGCATGTAGCTGCATCCAACACAGGGCACATTTTCCTGTTTGCTTGATTGGGCCCCGCCTGCCTAGAAGGTGTGCTCCAGGAGCTCAGAGATGCTTTTCTGATTGTCCCCCTCATTTGTCCCCAGGGCCTAACAGAACAGGCGTCCCATAAATATCTGCAGAAGAAAAGACAGACAGGAGATGGTCAACATCCATAGGAGGAAGTAGGGGAGGAAGGATATCTTCAGGGATGGCACCCCCAACCCATCCACCCATCACCGCATAGCCTTTCCCTGCATCTCATCCAGAATTGCACATGCCGGGTCTCAAGGAGTCCTTGTCAAAGGGTCTTCCTGTGACTCCACAGTGGGGTGGCGTCGGGGGGTGTTGGGGAGGGGTGGACCCCTGAACAAAATGAGGAGAGGTGAGAAATGGATGCTGGGAGTGCCCAGCAGTACCAGCTCTGCCCTCTAAGCCCTGGCCCTCCTGGGCTTTCTCTCTGGTCCGTGGGTTAGAAACAAGGGCCTTCCCGTCCCTCCACTGCCACGCGCCTAAAAGGAGCTGTCAGCCCCCGCTCGCCGCCTCCCGCGCCCCGCAGCCCCGCAGCCCCGCAGGCCTCGCCGCGCTGGAACCGGGCTTCCCGCCCTCCCCTCCCCCCGCCTCCAAGCTGGCCTCGCACCAGGGTCAGCAATGACCTGCTTGTGTCAAAGTCCAGGGGGCCTCTAGGTGCTTATCTGACTCCGCCCCGCTGACCACCGCAGCCTCCTCTCCAGCCCCCCCAAGGTCACCGCCGCAGCGCCCCGCAGCGCCGGCCGTCTCCGCGCGTCCCCAAGTGCACCCTCCGCGCGGCCGCGGCGGGGCCGGGGTGCACGGAAGCGGTGAAACCCTGGGTTTCGCAATCGCAGCCTTCGCAGGGGACAGCCCGGGCCCGCGGGCGCGGCGCGGGAGGCGCCGAGAGGGCCGCGCTCCCCCCGGAGGCGTCGCCACTGCTCCCTCGCCCCGGCGCCCCTCGCTCCGGCGCCGCGGCGCCCGGGCTCCGGTTGCCCAGGTGGGGCGGGGCGGGGCGGGGCGCAGGGGCCCGGGGTCTGAGGCACCCCGAGAGGGCGCGGCCGGGGGGGCGAGGCTCCCCGCAGCCGGCCGCCCTGGGGGCGGGGGGAGGGGCCGGCTGCGGCCTTATTTCCTCGAGCGCCCGCTTCGCTGGAGCCAGCTCCGGCCCGTCGAGCGCCGCGCCAGCCCGCCCGCGTCCATGCAGCCCCGCCGACCACCAGCGCCCGCGCCTGGGCCCGGCCCGCGCGCCGCCCCGCCGCTGGCGCTGCTGCTGCTGCTGCTGCTCGCCCTGCAGGAGGCGGCGACGGCCGCGGGGCCCGAGGAGCCGCGGGACTCCGGGTGGCGCCCGGTCGCCGACCCCCCGCGCGCGCTCCTGCCGCAGGCGGCGCGCGCGGCGCTGCACTTCTTCAACTTCCGCGTGGGCTCGCCCGGCGCCCTGCGAGTGCTGGCCGAGGTGCAGCGGGGCCGCGCGCGGGTGAGTGCGGGGCCGCCGCGCGCCGTGCGGCCGGGGCGCCTGTGCGCGCGCCCGGGCTCTAGACCGAGACCAGGCGGGGGCCTGGGCGCCCGAAGCGCCCAGGGCGTGGGAGGAGCCGCGGAGAGCGCGCCGGTCCTCTCTGGCGCGTCTCGCAGGGCATCGCCCGTACCTGGGGGCGGGGTACGGGGAAACCGAGGGCCGGGCTCCAAGGGCGAGGCTCGACCTCGCCTGGGGGCGCTCAGTTGTTTTCTGGGGGGGTGGCCGCCGCAGGCGCGACACAGCAGTGGCTCCCGCAGAAGCCCGGGGCGGGTTTTCCAAATGCTAAGCCAGTTCCCACGCCTGGCCGCAGATGGCCCGGCTCGTGAGTTGCCCGCCACGGTGCGGAGGCTCCGGATGCGGCTGGAGTTCACGCTTCTGCCTGGCAATCCCGGCGGCCGCCCTAACCTAACGGGGGGGAGGGAACCGGGCCGTGCCCGGTGTGGACCGGGGGAGCGAGCCTCGGAGCGGCCGGCTGTGGCTGCGGGGCGCTGGCTGCGGGGCGCTGGCTGCGAGCGACGTGGTTCCCTCCATCAAACAGAAGGTTACACAGCTGCAGGACTGCGCCGCCTGCCCCAAAGTACCCATGCTCCCTGCACCGATCCCCAGCTGTTCCGCAGAGCCTGCAGCTCAGCCTCAGAGGGTCTGGAACGGAGTGTGGCATATAAATAGGTAGAGTTTTAAAGAGGGCAGTGGGGTTTTAGTTGAAGATTGTTCTCGACCTGCTGTCGGGCACAGGGGCGGGGAAGGCCATTTGGAGACTCGGCCTTGGTTCTTCACAAAGACTTAATTCTGCAGCCAGAGTGGCTACATTTATTGGGTGATGAAATCAAACTGTTCCTAGGAAAAGGCAACCTGTTTTAACAATCCTTGCTGTCTCTGGGAGAAAAAAGTTCAGTTTTGCTAACCCAACAGAGAAGTGAGTAAACAGCTTTAGAGCTTAGTATCTAAGTAGGAGAGAGGAGCCACCGCCTGCTCCCCGGTCACCAGCAGGGAGGACTCCCTGCTGAAAACTAAGCTCAGATGCCTAAGGTCCACCACTTTCAAAGTCCAGGAATTTTCTTCCTTCTAAGGCCATAAAAAAATAAAATACCTGGCATTTTCACACATTTAGTCATCCCTTGAAAAAGATAAAATTCTTGCCATCTTTCACAAAATAAACTGGCTCTCAGAACCTGAGCGAGTTAAGAAAAAAAACTCCTTTTCCAAGAAGAGCTCAGTTACTGTTTTTCATCTGTAATAGTAAATGTTCCTGAAATTTAAAGGGATCCTCCTTTGGGGCCAAAAAGTGGTGGTGGGGGGGGCAAGGTTGGCACAGGGTTGGAGGAAATCAGTCAATAAATTAGAAGTCACATGGAATTAAATATATGTTTGGAATTCTACTAAAATAATAAAAATAAATTAGAGGCAGTTACACATGAGAAGAAGGGAGTTAAGTAGAAGAGGCCAGGGCACTGACTCTTAAGAGGATAATTTCCATGGTCATCTGGCTTACCTTTTACATTTCCTCCAAAAATAGTTATGAATGTTTTAAAATCAAGGAGCCAAGGAAGAGAGTGACTTTCAGGGCCAAGAGTCTCTAGAGACTAAAGTGATTTCAGTTTCTCCCAGAAATTTAGTGAAATTATTTTCCTGCCTTCTCCAAATATTACCACTGAAGAAGGGCCCACCTCCAAGGATGATCAAGGCAACCTGGGGCAGGATGTATCTTAAACCTGTGACAGAGGCATGCCAGGATTCTTGGGGGTGGCAGAAGCAGAGGAGGAGGTGGCCAAGAGTGAGTGTCGTGGGGAACTGCCGTGGCTGCCTCTCCAGAATGTGGGGGACCAGGAGGTGAGGTTTTGTAGTGAACCCATATTTCAGCCCCTTGCTTTGCCTCCCATGAGCCACACAACCTACAGAAGATCATGTAAGTCTTCTCTGGCTATTTTTTCTTTTGGAATGGAAACAATTCATGTTCTGCCAATCATGCCAATTATTCTTAAAAGTCATATAAGGTGATATAAGTACCAACTGTAGAGTATAAAAATGTTAGTTACCATTATACAGAGGGGCGGTCCATTCATCCATTAATTTTTCGAGCACTTACTATGTGCCAGGCACTGGGCTAGATAGTGTGGCCCTAATACAGATTGGGGTGAGATTATCAGGAAGGCCTCTGAGATTCATTCAGTTTAGCAGTCAGTCAGCTGCCTTAATGATGAACAGAGGACCCACCCGCATGAAGCTTTCAATGTAGTGTCTTAGAAATTTCTGCTTCAATGACAAGGGCAGTCATAGCATTGATAAGTGACAAATGGTAGACCCCCAAAACTCAGGTTTGCATTATTTATCCAATCAGTGTATTTTCAGAGTGAGTGCTCAGTTGCTGTGCATCCAGAACTGACCCCAGGGTGAGCAGGTGGCTGGGTGGGTGAAGGAAGTGTAGCTGGTAGGGATCCCTCTCCATCCTTGGGGTGAGCACATCCCTTTGTAAGATGAGAGGCTGGGACCAAGTCAGAGTTTTCAAACTAATGACCCACTAGTGGATTAGGTTGCAGTTGTTTTGTGGGTTTTTTGTTTGTTTGTTTGTTTGTTTTTATTGCAATAGTTTGGATAAACTATTAGAGTGCATTGCAGAGGTAAGGGTAAGTAGTGCCTCAAAATGTTTTAAATGTATATGTTTGAACTAGGTCATTGTGAAGAATGCAGTTCTTGCTGTGGGTTTCAGCTAAGCAAAACTGAAAGCTAGTGAACCAAATGATTTTTAAGCTCTCCCAGCTCTGAAATCCCTAGATTCTAAGTGATTTCTTGGTTCTGCAAGAATCCCTCATTATAGAAACACTGTTGCCCTCTAGTGGTGAAATATAGTATGGTTGTGGTAGTAAAGGCAACGTGACTATATTTCAAAATTGGGAAGAAATCTGTGCTAACTGGTGAAAGAGCAAGTGAGCATTCTGTTTTGTTTTGCTTTGTTTACTAATTGAAGGGAGAAGTCACAGACCCCAGATTCTGATGCCATCTCCTTCCTGGCCTTAGTCTAATCTTCCATGACCAAGGAAGCTGCAACTTTTCTGGTATCCCGCGGTACAGCCTCAGGATCCATGGTAGATGGTTTTGAGTGGTGTTGAGAGTTCTTATGCTATTCAGAGTATCCTGGGTCAACCCCACTCCTCACTACTCACACTTGGACAAGTCTCCTCTGGCCTCTCAGCAAGCCCTGGGACCGCCGGCCCCTTGCCGAGCTGCTCGTGAGAGGCCAGCCCTTTCCTGAGATGTAAAGAGACTGGCTGAGATCTCTGTGTGCACACATGTCATTATGTCAACCCACAGGGGGATTGATCACTCAAGGTGAATGAATGTGTTCTGGCCCGGGCCAGACCTGTGGTTAGAAACATAATTGAAACAACTGACCAAAGAGTGGCGGAAAGTTATGTGCATATCCTAATTGCTTCAATTTAGATTAAAATCAATATAAATGTAAGGTATCACCTATCTTTTGGTATAGGCTATTTAATTGCACTCCCTGTGGCTTTTTAGTAAGAAGACGCACCCCTGAGGATCTGTGATGTGCAATGTTATTTATTTACAGTGGAGGGAGCGAGAGCGTCCTCAAAGAATGCAGTGCTCAATCGTCTGCTTTCACTTTGCCTTCTTTTTTTCTTGCCAATCTTGACTCACCCACACCCAATTCAACAGCAAGAGTTTGAGAGACTTAACTTTATCAGTTCCTTCTACAGCATTTAACTTGGATTCCATGGGCATGACATCTTTTTTGTTGCTCTCTCTTCACCAGTTTAGATAACATTTAATTGTGCGATGAGGTAGTAAGTACACCTGGCTTAAGCAAGTTTGGGAGCCAAACAGATGACTGGTCCAGCATCAGGCGGCCCCTGTGCAAGCAGGCTGGGCTCCTGTCCAGCTTCCTGTGGGCACCTGTCCCTGTGGCTGACGGCAGACAGGAGCCTGTCCTCTAAGCCACAAGGCAGTTAGGTGACCACCTACCCTACTAAGAAAAACCTTCCTTTATCACCTTTCAATCTGTAGAGCACTATGATACCACATAATTCACTTAATCGCTACTCTTCCTGAAGTCTTCTCTCCATTAATGTTGATAATTCAGAGGTGATTGCTCACAAGAATAGGAAAGCAATACATTAAGGGAAACTGGAGCATGAAACAGGCCGCAATGACAATGGAGGGTGAAAGATCAGTAACAAAATACTAAAGTGAAATAATCTTTACTTTCACGCAAGGAAGGCTCCTAAGTGCTTTTCAGACCTCGTGAAAGAATGGAAGTGGGGTGGGGCTGCAAGATGCACAGGGGCTCTTCAGCGCCCTCACACTGCCCTGTGGGTGAAACCTAACAATCCTGAGAGCACAGGACAGAGAGGCACTGGCCCTCTTTCCTCCCCAGGCCCTGCTCCTGCTGATGGCACAGGTGCACCCATGGTCTCCGCCCTGCCTCCTGCCTGGACTGCAGGCTCTGATTGCATCTGCGTGCAGCATGGGGTGGGAAAGGCCACCTGGCCCTGGGGGCTGAATTTTGGCCTTGGCCTCCTTGGCACTTTGTCCTGGTTACCCGCGCCAAGTGCTTCTGGTGAGCCAGCAAATAGGAATGCCTTTAACTAGCTTGTAATAAATTGTTTTTGAACCGCAAACATTTTTTTACAAGCCTGCAACATTTTCCATTTGTCTTGCCACATGTCGTGTCATAGCCAAGGATACGAGTGATCAGAGAGTGTTAGTAGTGGCCCCAAATAAAGACCACTAGTGGTAAGTTGTGAATTTAACCACCAGGAGGCCAACTTGGCTGCACATGCTTCCTTGAAGGGCCTAGGTTGTTCTGCTGAAGAGCAAATGTAAACACTCAGCCCTAAAATGACTCATATTGAGACATGGAATGTTAAACACACACACACACACACACACACACACACTCCCAAATCCAACCTGACCCTTGATCTCAACATATTGGCAGTGATTCACCCTAGAGATTTATGCAGCCTTGGCATTTATTTGCCTTTACGATGGTGCCGGAGTTGAAGAGGTTTTTACAGAGCTGCCCACAGTGCAACGTTGGGGTTGTAGCCATAGCAAGTTTCCACTCTGGGTTACTTGTGGCCGTTTGGGATGTCTCTGGTCAGTAAAGCCAAGTTACAAAAGGCAGTCTTGTGCCACCGCTGTGGTACATGTATGTTGTCCCATGGTGGCCCCAAGGGGACGTGCCTACACAGAATAGGACATTTAAGATCACAAGTAATTTTGTATCTGTATTAGCTTCACAGCTGTAACAAATTTCACTTACCTGAAACTTGGTGAAAAAACCACATATTCTCTTATAATTCCAGTCAGAATTCTAAAATGGGTCTCACTGCGCTGAGATCAAGATGTTGCAAGGACAGCTTTCCTTCTGGAGACTCTAGAGGAGAATCCATTTCCCTTGCCTTTCCCAGTTTCTAAAGGCCACCTGAACACCTTGGGCCGTGGCTCCATCCCCCATCTTCAAAACCAGCAGTGAGGCTTCCCTTGAACCTAACACTACTGTCCCCCTGTAAGGACCCTGGATACTCTGCCCAGCGCACTGGCCAAGTCCTTTTTGCCGCGTAAAGTAACATTCACAGGTCCCGGGGATCAGGACGTGGGCACCTTGGGGGCAGTTAGTCACCCGATGACACCCAGCTCCGGTGGCTGTGAGCCCATGCGAGAGCACTGGCACTACGGACGAGTGACTGGACCCAGGAACTGGCAGCTCCCGCTCCACCTCTTGCCCGGCTGAGCTCTGCAGCCCGGGTGACCTCCCTCCCACCTCGCCCTGGCACTTGACGGGGGTGCTTTCTGCGGACTCCCCAACAGCCACCTTACTCCCGCTCCGCATGTGCCCGCTTCTGCAGGTGGGAGGCAGGACATCTGATCTCCACGGCACTCGCCCAGGGCCCTGAGAGAGACAAATAGTAAATGTTTTTTCAATGAAAACAAAGGTAGCTGGGAGGGTGCTGGGGCCACTGGGCACCCAGAACAGGAGACCAGGCCAGGCCCTGACCATTCCCACCCGTCCAGAGGAGGGAGGGAGACTCCTCACGTCCCTCTCACCACCACCTTTTCCAGTGAGCCCCCGAGCTGGAGGCCGGCAGAGAACACTGCCTCTGGCCCTCCCCGCCGACGGGTACCCATGATTGGCTAAACAAAAACATGCACAGTGTGCATCTTCCTCTCTCTCTCCCCTACACTTTATTTATTTTTTATTTTTTTAATTTTTAAAAATTTTTATTTATTTTATTTATTTTTTAAAAATATATCTTCATTGATTTCAGAGAGAGGAAAGGAGAGGGATAGAGAGATAGAAACATCAATGATGAGAGAGTCATTGATCAAGCCCGCTACCAGGCATGTGCCCTGACCGGGAATCGAACCCTGATCACCTGGATCCTAGGTCAATGCTCAACCGCTGAGCCACGCCCGGCCGGGCTCTCCTCTACACTTTAACCTGCGAACACAGAGCATCCCTGTGCAAACATCTCCGTGGACCCCAGGTGACGGGGTCTGATCTGAAAGTCCCCGCCTTCTGCTGCTTACTTTGTTTGCTCTGTCTGGCGGTGCCCCAGAGAAAGATGCAGTCGGATAATTCTGGGCTATAATGTAACACACCCATGCGCTCTCTGTCCTGAACATGAGAACAGCACAGCAATTTTTATCCACAAATGAGTTGTTTACTTGTCTCCAACTAAGCCTGACTCACAAAACTAACCTTATAAAATGAAGAAGTTTGCTTTTACTGGAATGACATGACATTTATGTTTTCTTGCCAGCTGCGAAGGCTGCAAGGGACATTTCGAAGCCAAATCTGTTAGGCCAGTGAGGCCCAGTGTGCGAGGGAGGGGAGACTAGAGTCACCTGGGAGCTCTTCACAGCTCGAGCTGTGCCCACTGCCCACCCCCAACCTGAAAACATAAAGTTGAGAGTTGTCACCACCGGCTCTGAGGCAGCATGGTGGGACCCTGCTTAGCAACCAACGGCAGAAAAACGGGACAGCATTTCCCCAAAGCGCAGGGTTTTCTGTCTACAGATCAGCTGTCAGCAGAATTGAGTCTTTGGAGGCTCCCGGAGTCAGTGTTCTGTGGTCCCCTGAGCAGCGGACAGCAAGGTTTCTCCGGCCACCCTCCCAACTGTTCCATTTGCTCCAAGGTTTTGAGTGACTTTACAAGGGGTGTTATGTTTCTAAAATGTGCTCTTGAAATAAATAACACCTATTCTCCATCCCTCATCAAGTTCCTCAGGTTTATTTCCAAGACTTTACTTAAACAAACGTTGTATCACATCTCCTATAAAGATAGTCCAGGGAGGTGCTGGAGGGAAAAGCTTTGATCCGTTGACATGAGAACAAAGCTTCATGTTTTTACAGTAAACAGCTCTTACTGAAAGTAAGACGTGACTTTGTAGAGTTGCTATTGGAATGAGCAGTTTTAACTTTCTGGTACACATGTAAATGTCTTTATAAGGCACAGTAGCTATCCATGTGACAGGAAGCAAGGAGTGAATTTTCTTCACAAACTATTTCAGTCCAGGCTGCCCTCTTCAGATGCTCCTGCTTGAAAAAGCACAGGTCCTACGACAGTTTCCTGGCTGCACACACTGCGGCGCAGGGCAGACCTGCTTCCTGAAGTTTCTAAGGCATCATGACCTGATTTACCAGGCTCCAGGTCACCCAACCTGAGATAATGTTCCTGCACTAGATTTGTTCCTCATGGTGTCCGTCCTCAGGCATTTGGAGAGAACTGATTGTCATGTCCTCACTCGGCTGCATTCTAGTGACTGTCACAGGAGGGACTTCCTACCCCACCCTCAGGACCCCAGTGGTCTCAGCATCTAGAGAGAATCTCTTGAAATGTGGTCCTTGGACCAGCAGCAGCAGCAGCCCTTGGAACTCGTTAAAATGCATGTTCCCAGGCTCTGCCCCAGAGTTACTGAGTCGGAACTCGGGCAGGGCCCAGCACGCTGTTTTGCAAACCTCCAGGAGATTCTGCCCAGCTCCAGTTTGAGACTCCCTGCTCCAGGATCAAGTCCTGGCAGGAGACCTCTAACCTGGCCCCCATCCTCCATCGTGACCCCAACTCCAAGTCTACCCCACTTCGCTAATTTGCAAATCTCAGCCTGGCTGCTCACCTCCTTGCGCCAGGCGGATGCTCTCCTCCAGGTGCTGAACCCCCTTCCCTTTCTCTCTGCTGGCCTCAGGCCTCGTTCTGCCCGAGATTTCCCCACGGGCACAGGCTCGGGCACTGGCTCGTGCTCCCTGCATACCTCACCTGGAAGGCTGCATCCAGGGGCTCCTTCAGAGCTGCAGGCGTCTTCATTCCCATGCCATTGTGGGTTGTGTCCTCCAAAAAGATATGTCAAAGTCCTAACCCCATATCTGCAAATATGCCCTTACTTGGAAATAGTGTTTGCAGATGTGATCAAATAAGGCCAGAGGGGAGTAGCATGGGCCCTAAGTCCTACGACTGTGTCCTTATGAGACGGCCGTGTGAAAGTGCAGAGAGACGGACGCCACCTAAAGTCAGGAGCTGAGGTTGGAGGGAGGCAGCTGCAAGCCAAGGACTCACGGCACCACCAGAAGCTGGGCAGAGGCCGAGGAGGTTCTACCGGGTCTCACAGGGAGTGTGGCCCCGACGACGCCTGGACTTTGAACCTATAGTCTCCAAAACTGAGACAGGATCCATTTCTGCCCTAGGAAACACACAGAGCACATGCCCTGGCTGCCTGGCTGCCTCCCTTGCGGAGGTTTAGGGTGGTCTTGTCTACAGGCAACAGGCACCGTGGTTGTAAGCACAGTCCTCCACCCTCACACACACACACACACACACACACACACACACCCCACACACACCCCCCGAGGCAGCTTCCTCTCCGCCCTCTCTCAGAGAGGCTGCTGCTGTACAAGGAAAGAGTGGCAGCCCTGGAGCCCAGCCTCCTTACTCACTAGCTCTCTGACTTTGGGCAAGTGCCTCAGTTTCTTCATCCTTAAAATGGGGGTAACAACAGTCTTTACCTCCTTGTGATGTAATGAGTGACACACGGCACTGCGTAAGAACCCGTGGGGCATGTGAGAGAGCTCAACTGTATAGACTACTGCTTTTATCGTGATTCCCACCCAGTGGCTAGCAGGATGCTTTACACACAAGCAGTGACTAAACATGTTTGGCATTGATTTGATAAGGATTTGAGGAGCCTTTTTTCTACCAAAGAAAGTACACACACACACACACACAGTGCTGAGTTCCATCCTTTGCAGGCATGCCCTGATACTTTCTCAAACAGGACATTAGAAGTGGCCTGTCTCTCCCCCGGCTCCCATCTGACCGCAAGCAAAGCCCCAAAGCAAAGTGCTGACCGTGCCCTGGGGAGCCCGGGATGAGGCCTGGCTCACGGAGAGGAAGGCGTGGCGGGGCTGGGGAAGGGCTGGCTCCCGCCCTCATTCACGGCGAGCGGCGGCAAAAAACCCCAAGAAACCTAAAAAGTAAATAAGACACAAAAAAATCAGGTTAGAGCCTAAACCGTTTCGTTAGAGGTCCCCGATTGCCAGGCACAGTCCCAGGCAACAGCAGCTCAGTCTCCTCTCCTGCAGACAGTAAACCCCCGCATCCACTGCTGCTTTCCCTCGGCAGTTACCTGCGGTCAACTGTGGTCTGAAAATACTAAATGGAAAATTCCGGACATAAACAATTCATAAGTTTTAAATGGAGAGCTATTCTGAGTAGCGTGATGAAATCTCTGCCCCGGGCGTGAATCATCCCTTTGAAGCTGTATGCGCCGCACGCTGCCGGTTAGTCACTCGGCAGTCGCTGCGGTTATCAGATATTTTAAGAGAAGGAGGTAGAGAGAGGCCACGTTCACATACGTTTTATTGCAGTGTATTGTTACATTTTTCTGTTTTACTCGTTGCTAGTCTCTTACTGTGCCTAATTTATAAATTAAACGTTACCGTGGGTATGTATGTATAGAAATAACATAGTATATATAGGGTTCCAGGCAGCCACTGGGGGTCTCGGACCGGATCCCCCTCAGATAAGGGGGGACGAGTGTAATTAAAAAGAAACCTGTAGCAAAGAGCTACTAATTCCTTCCTTCAAAATCACTTGCTTTGTTTGCTGACTTTTTCTTTGTATAAAGAGCCTTATTCTGGAAAATATTAGAACAATGTGCCGTGCCTCCGGCTGTGTTTTAAGAAGGGATGTGAAACTTCCTAATCGGTTTCACAGATGCACAGTTCTGGCAGCTGGGGGTGGAAGGGCCAGCTGTGATCTGCTGGTACAGGGACACTCCTCACCTCGGGAAAGAGCTGCTGTCCCCTCTCCCAGCATCAGGCCAGCTCTGGAAAAAATGTCTACTTAGCTTTTTACTTTTTAATAATAGCTTTGCACCATGTGGCTGTAGCAGCCTGTGTACGAGCCGCAGAGCGAGGACCACCTGACCTTGAGCTTCTAGATTCGAAGCCGCAGGTAGTGAGCAGTTCACCGCGCTCCTCCGATCTCACTGAACTGACAGTGTGAAAAACAAAGACACAGAGGTATGGGGTGGGGACACCCATACGCGTTTCTTTGGACTTAATATGTTTTGAAATGACTTCCTATCTTTTAAAAAACCTGCCGGTGTGCTTGTTGGCCCAGGTACAAAGCTGGGGCGCGGCTGTTCGCTTCAGCCCCGGGAGGCTCCTCTCCGGTGTCCGTGTGGCCTCTTTCATCTCGCTTTCCACTCACCCCGACCTCCCGGGGCGACCACCGGAGGTTTAACGTGAATTCTGTCTGCAAGTGTTCTCATAAGATATCGTTGGTCTGTGTGCAAACTTTAGTTTTGAAAATGTTTGTACATGATATTTATGCCATGCATTTCGTTGTTTCTGTTTCTAAGCGGAGCAGTTAGGGCCCGTCTGGTTGCTGTCTGTGTGGCCAGTTTGCACGGCACCCTGTGGCAGGCACCCCAGCTTACCTGCCCCCCAGGGACACCAGATTGACTCCAACTTCCCACCACACACACATTGCCTCAAGGAATATCCTCCCGCGAGTCCCTTCTGAGCCCCTGCATCACAGTTTCCCTGGAGACATCCCAGAAGTGGGGTTCTAGGTAGGGCGTAGGTAACTTGCTTTGACCCAGGAATGGTCTTCCCCATTCTGGCTAACAACGGGCCCTATCTACTTTCTAATTGATTGCCAGTCTAAGAATTGTACAGGGATGGCTCACTGCTTCCTTGCTGTGCGTTTCTCCCGTTACTCATGAAGCTGAGCTGGCCTTCAGAGCTCGGTTGGCATAGAGACACGTGGAGTGCTTACAGCAGTCCCGGCACAGGCCCAGCAGGCCGGCTGGCTGTCCTTCTGTAATACAAGCATCATTGAAACGTGTTTGATTCAGTAATATTGTCTTGATAGGAAACTTGTATTCTAGCGATAATTTCTGATCTTGAGTTACAAAACTGTTCGTGCTGACCTTCTGGTAAGACTCCTATCTGCCCACCACATACTTCTGTCCATTTCTGAGCCCCACCTTGGTTCATCCATTCCATCAACTGGCCTCCTGCAGTCTCTGTGCTCACTCTGGACTCATCCTCACTCCAGCACCAGTTCTCCACGCTACAGCCAGAGGGATCTTTTCAAAATCCTTGCTTCCTGCCCAGGGCTTCCAATTTCTCTTAGGATAAAACCCTCCCTGGAGCCTGTAGGGGCCGCTCCTGCCTCTTCCTGATCCTGGCTCCTGGCTCTCTGGCCTCCTGGCTGCTTCTCCTGCCTGTGGCCCCTCTGCTCCTTCTGTGTGGAATGATTTCGCAGCTCCCCTCCCCCAAACCCCCAAAGTCAATTCCTTTTAAATCTTCAGTGTTCAGCTCAAAAGTGCAGCTTAACTTCCCCATCCTGAGGCTGGCCCAATTCTCCAGTTATCCTTTCATAGCTCTTAATCAACTCTACCGTGATCTCCTGGAAGTCGTCCTCCCCACCGGACTGCGGGGGGGGGGGGGGGGGGGGGGGCAGGCTGTTTCTGTTTTGTCCCCTGGACTCCTGCACCTAGCACAATGCTCCCAATAGGTAGGTGCTCAACGAATCCTAGAGTGGATGTTGGACAGCAGAGACCTCTTTATCACAGAATAATTTTAACCCATGTGAAGCACAGACCTAAAGCAGCCAGAGCACGAGACACTTTGTCCCCAAAGAAGTCCCACAGAGCTCTGACTGCCACTTATCTCAGGAGACCCAGCAAAGCTGCCTCAGGGGAACTTGTGACTCAGAGGAAGGGAGAGAGGCGAGGCCTTAGTGGGAGATAAAGGGCTGCATCTTGATAAGTGATAAAGTACAACCGAAAATATAAAAATTGAATTGTGAACAAAATGTAGATGCTTTTAAGAGTGCCTAATTAAAACAAAATAAGGAAATAAAATCAGTAAGGAAAAAAACTCTCCAGGACAGGCTGGGCTCTGAGCCGCTCACCGGCGTCCTACCCATTTCTCGCCCCACAGAGAATGGGCGTCACTCCTCTCTTGCTTCTATGTGTTTCCAAAAAACTGTGGAGTCAAATAATATCTTAAGTACTTTATTTAAAACAAACATGATGCCCGGCCGGGCGTGGCTCAGTGGTGGAGCGTCCACCTAGGATCCAGGCGATCAGGGTTCGATTCCTGGTCAGGGCACATGCCCAGGTTGCGGGCTCGATCAATGACTCTCTCATCACTGATGTTTCTCTCTCTCTCCCTCTCCCTTCCTCTCTGAAATGAATAAAGATATATTTAAAAACAACAACAACAACAAAAAACACACAAGCATGATTATATCATTAATAAAAGAAGATTATTTTTGTTGTCGACATAAGGAACATCTAAACCTACAGAGAATTTTTATGAGTCTATTTGAGCCAAACTAACAACATACGCCAGGGAGCAAGATCTCAGATGCTCCTAGAGGAACAGTTTGGCAGCTTCTTTTATACATTTGGAATTAAGGAGGGAATGTCAGGAAGATGACAGCGAGGTGGGAGAAAGCAAGGTGGGGATTGGATTACAGGACAGTGCTCTCTTGGGGGTGGTTATTTCAAAGGTATATTAGCCTGGATGCACAGGAACAATGGACTGGACTTGCTTAAGGCAAAGATAAACTTTTTACTAAAAATACTTATATGCCTGGGGCATGACTACTCACCGTGACCTGCCCAGTCAGGAATTTATGATCAGATCTTGCTTCCTTTGCATTGTGAATCTTCCTGTACAGCAGAGGAGCATGTCCCAGTTTAATACTGATGTGAAGGTGGGTGGTCCTCAGAGCTCTCCTTGGTGTACACTTTCCCTGGGAGGTGGCATCAGGTTCAATGGCTTCAGCCACTTCTACTGAATCGACTTCTGTACCAAAATATGAGATCTTTTCTCCTAAATGAAGCCCCGATATTATTCAGGTACAACTGCTACAGCGGCACTTCTATGCCAATGTTATCCCAAGAGTGTGATTCTTGGATATGAGGATGTTAGCCGAGCTTCCACCAGCTAACACTCAGTTTCTTTATTTCAGGTTAACTCAAAGAAGGAATATCAAGTTGACCTGGAGTTCACCACAGAGCGCTATAACACAGAGGTAAGCTGCCGTGATTCATGAAGTACTGTCTTATTAGCAACTCATATAAGTTTATTTTTTATTTTTATTTATTTATTTAAAATACATCTTTATTGATTTCAGAGAGAGGAAGGGAGAGAGAGAGAGAGGAAAAAACATCAATGATGAGAGTCATTGATCGGCTGCCTCCTGCACGCCCCCGACTGGGGATCGAGCCCGCAACCCAGGCATGTGCCCTGACCGGGAATCAAACCCCGATCACCTGGATCCTAGGTTGATGCTCAACCGCTGAACAACGCCCGGCCGGGCTAAGTTTATTTTTTAAAAAGAATATTGCCCTGGCCGGGTGGCTTGGTTGGTTGGAGCGTTGGCCCATACACCAAAAGGTTGTGGGTTCAATTCCCAGTCAGGGCACATACAGGAGGGAACCAATCTATGTTTCTCACATCGATGTTTCTCTCTCTCCCTTCCTCTCTCTAAAATTACAAAAAAAATAGATCAGTTAAAATATATCCTTGGGTGAGGATTAAAAAGATTAACTATACAGTGACCTGGAGGGTTATTTTCTGTCTTCGTTCTTAAGAACTGAAGAACAGAGCAGGGCAGGAACTCGCGCCCTTCTGCAGAGCTGCCTGGGAAGCAGTCCGCACAGCCCTCCCCCTCCTTCCCCGGCCTGGGAGGGAATTTCACACTCCCTTTGGTACCCCCCCAGCACCTCAGAGTCCTCAGAATGACTCACCCTCAAATGCCAACCTGTTCCTCTGCCCGTCAGCTGGTGACATTTCTCGGCAGAGCAGCATAGCATGAGGCAAGTTCCAGAAGCTGCCTCGCACAGAGGCATCTGTGGAGCAGAGCGGACCGGCGCGCCCGCGGGCAGCGGTGGGCTCCAGCCCCACCAGGCCGCGGCCTGCCCGCTCCCTCGGCCCGGCCTCAGGGAGAGTGAGGGAAGACATGCAGAGCTCAGGGCCGGGCGCACTCCCATGAGCTGGGCTAAGTGGGGGGCAGCAGGGCGGAGGGGCCCAGCCCCACGTCTCTCTGTGTGGAGCCGAGTCCCCGCAGCCAGAGAGGAGCCGGCAGCATCCAGCACTGAGGTCTCGGGGGGGCAGAGCCCCAAGGGGGAGCCACGACCCGCAGCCCTAGCTTCAGAGGAGTGTTTGCCAGTATTCAGAAACAAGTCCTCCTGAGACGGCAACATACTCTCACTTTGCTAATTAACCAAAGAATTCAAATTTTTCCTTAAAGCTTAAGGAAGATGACTTGAATTTCTAGTGCTGCAAACGGAACGTGTTAGATTAAAGCTAAAGGGAAAACAATTACTAGATTATTCTGACCAACAATATGCTGCCCTGAAGAGCACAGCTTGCTAACAGAAATGTTCCATTCAGGGGGTGAGGTGATTCTTTCATCTCCAGACAAATGCTTTGATTTTGTGGAGCTGCTGGGAGGGTGGGGGGAGCAAAAAGGGGCGATACCTGTTTTTCTCTCGTCCCTGGAAACGGCTTTGACATCAGAGGAGACTGTTTACCAGCCCATCTTCTGCCTCTGATAAGCCTCTTCCTGACGCCCTCTGCCTCTTTTCCTGTGTTGCGCTGTTTATGAGGATTTTCATGCACCACGGACATTTCCTCTCATTTGCAGGAGGAGCAGTTGCCCGTTGGAAAGCCCATGAGCAGATCCAGTTTGAATAACAGTTTGTTTCCTTGTGGGCTTTTTCTTTTAAGGTTTATTTTTGGTGGTTGTTTTAATTGAGACTCCACCCAGTTTAAACGACTGAAAAAGTGAAAAGAATTCAACAGCTTCACCAGCCACATTATAACGTGGGTTCTGACCTTGGGGCCCACAGGTGGGGTTGAGTGGGCCCATGAGTAGTGGCCCATGGACTTCCTCACATTCTAGGCCCAGTGTTGATGGGAAGCACATCCGTGCATTTTTCAAGGAGTAGGTTCTCTGGCTTTTATTGCCCGGTCATGGAATGCGTGACCTTTGTAAAAGGGCGGGGAAGTGAGTCAGACACTTGGTGTCCAGTTGAAGGCCCCGCGCTCCAGCTGTGTCTGGATGGAACAGAGGAGGGTGGTCCGAGTGCTCAGCACATGCACGTTTACACTGCACACAAACGTACCTCGGTCACGCAGGCGGCTGAATTAGTCCCATCGGGGCGATCTCTGCCTCCACCTGGTCTGGATTAGACCTGAGGAGAGACATGGAGTTGGTAGAGAGCCGGGGCTTGGGCATCAGACAGACATGAGCTCGAGTCCTGGCTCACCACTTCCTGCTCCGAGACACGGAGCAGCTTCCTCTTTACGCTTCAGTATCTTCGTGTGTAAAATTGGAATAAGACAACCAAATTCACGAGGCGGGGTGAAGGCGTTGCCATTTTTGTCAATAGGACGCAGTTTCGCTTTCTGGTTCACGTTTGCAAGCTTGAGGTGCAACAAGCCTATGCTGGTCCACAGCAGAGAGGAAAGTGCCCACTCTCCTAGGGGCCTGACCCAGGCAGTTCACGAGACATCAGTGGTGTTTCTTGGGAACAGGCCCAGTGTTATTTTATGACAGCACTGTCAGAAAGCAGGAGTTTAAATGACAGCAAAGAATGAAGGGCGATTGTGTTCAGCTATGAGCACGAAAGTCACTTTCTACAAAGCACTACACCTGCTGAGCCTGTGGTACCTGCCAGGCGCAAGGAACGTCCCCTCTTGCGGTGTGTGTGCATTGGGGTGGTGGGGGGGGGGAAGGAACCGATCTCTCTAACTCCAGCATCTTTATTTCAGGAAGGCGAGGAACATTTGGGGAACTGTTCCGCTCGAGTGCTTTTCAGGAATGAGAAGCCCAGGCCGGGCATCAATGTCACCTGTTGGCGGTCCACTGAGAGGAGCGAAAGACAACGGAAGGATTACCTGCTCTACAAGCACATGAAGCAGCTCACCCCGCCCCTGGGTGCTGTCAGCATCCCTGGTATGAGCCAGTATCTGGGATTTCTGTATGTGGGAATGTATGTAATTGTGAAATCTTAAAAAGAATGATCATTTAAAACTTCATCTCCCAGATAGCACTTTAATCCAACCACAGGATGTGGCACACCTCGTTATTTAAACGAAGCTCGGAAGCACCATTTTCTTTTCTTCAGTCTGGTACAATTGTAGGGTCTTGAGCTCCCCCGTTCCCCTCCTGGATGAGGGCAGGCAAGAGGTGAGTCTCCAAGGAACTGGTAGAAGTCTTTGCAGCAGGACACGCACACACGGGCGCACTTTTCCAGGTACAGTCTAGAACCAGAGAAGATATTTCTAGTGGTTTCTGGTGGTGGCTTTGGAAACTTGAGGTGACACCATCCAGGGCCTCCACTGTGCCCATCCCGGCCGTCCACCCAAGGCCGAGCGAGCTGACCGTCCCAGGGTCTTGCTGGGAGGCCACAGTGGAGGCAAGTTTATCTTATTTTAGAGCAAGAGCTAATGGGCAGCGGTGCCATCTCTAATAAGAAATGCACCCTGTCCCGAGTGACTCAGCGGGGGGGGCCGAGCTCATTTGTTCCGGCGCTCAGCACTGTGTGGGCAGCGGCCGACACTCAGCTCTTACCGGCAAATTCAATTTCCAAAACCACAAGAGTCGTCTCTGGACTCGCACTTGGGTATTAAGCTTGACATCTGACCGCTGCAGCTCTTCCCATCCCGCACCGTCACGGTTCACTCATTTGCCCAGAGGCGGGACAGATCGGCTCCATTCCTGAGTGGCCTGTGCCCGCCAACGTGCCGAGACTGCGGGTTCCTAGGGCCTGGAGGCGGCGCACCGAGCCTTGCGTTTCTCAAGGGCGGGAGCGTGGCTAACGCTTATTGCGGTTCTCTCAGCTCAGATGAGATCCTGTTCCGAGTGATTGGGAGAAGCAACTCAAATCCTATGTTGAAGAATTTGTTTATATTTAGCTCTGCCTGAAATAAATGAGCCAATGGCAGATAGTTAAAATATATAGCAATTTAGGGACTTTTTTCTCCCTTTGGCATTAGTTGGGGAAATAGGGTTTTGTATATCATTCTTAAAACACAACTTTTAGAAATCGTATGGGACCTCTTCTTTGAAGATTTGCCACAATATCATTAGATTTTGGACACTGTTTAATAGTGCAGGTTAACTGGCTCATATTCAGTTAATAAATCCTATATGCCCACAAGGATCATTCTATAACAATCTAACTTAATGTGGTTACCATGAAGCATCAGAGAAAATTTTTTAATAGAAAGTACCTTTCATCAACAAAATTTACAAGTTCTCTTGTTACTCGATGGTGCTATTTATGGCCTGTCTGTGTATATAAAATTATCTTCTTAAAACTGAAAAGGTTTGGCTTTAGATGAAGTGAATCAAAACCACGGAGATATCCTTGGAGTAGCCGGTTCAAATCTCAGCAGATTCTCCTCAGTATTTAATTGTCTAAGGTACTGGACTGCTGTAGGGCAGTTTCTCTGCAACTGATGAGTGAGACCATCTAATCCGTTTCAGGATATCCTTGCTCCACACTGTTTTTACCCTAAAAGAGTAGTTGTCTGGGTTTTATCATAAGTAAAAATTTCAATTTTTCTAATGAATTCATAAACATCCTATAGATAAGCCCAAATATACTGCATACGAAGGAGAGCACTGCTAACGTCCCTGGGATTCTAGGGCAGTGCCACTAGCATTTATACTTTCAAATGTCCTCATTAGTCACTGTATTCAATGTAACTAATTTATCTTCTCTGCTAATGGGTTTTCATCTTGCAAGTCCAAGAACAATTATCTCATCAGTTACTTTCTAAAATGTGGATTCCTAAAAGTCAAAAGAGGTCAATTATTAATCACTGTATCCCCACCTCTAGTTGTATCTGATATTAAGTAGGAGTTTTTTGCAAATGTTCCCTAAATTAAAAAGATTGCAGGTCCAAAAAGAATACCACAGAAAGAACCCACTGGATTCCTTCATGTGTCAAAAAAAAGTGATCGAGATGTCACCAATGCATTTGTCAGAAAAGGGCAAAGACGGCAGGCAGGCTGGCAGAGACCTTCACGTGACTGTAGACCCCAAACCTGAAGGTAACTTAGTGAAGATAACTGATCTAGTTACAAAAGGCTTCTCAGCTAACAAGATTTTAGGTTAACTTTGAGTATCATTATAGCTCTTACTTTGCATTTATATAGTAGAGCAAATAGCCCCGAAACCGTTTTATAGCTGCTTTCCTTGAAGCATGTAAATCTCAGAATAAAGTAGAAACAGATACAAATATTGCTAAAGGTCTTGCTGTAAGAGAGATGGCTGCTGTGACTAAGCCTTTAATTACTGAGATTTCTGAAATTTTGTTTCCAAAATGCTTAATACCGATTTTTTTTTTTTTTGTATTTTTGTGCTCTCAGACAGTCATGGACATATTGATCCCTCTCTGAGACCCATCTGGGATTTAGCTTTTCTTGGCAGTTCTTACGTGATGTGGGAAAAGACAACACAGTTTTTACACTACTACATGGCACAGCTCAGCAGTGTGAAGCACTGGGTAAGAAAAACTGAAAATTAACTTGGGCCACCAGAGATAAAACCAATGCAGTGGGCATAGACTAAATTATGTGAGTTTCCAATTTCACGGCAAGAGTTTTAATTGCATTTCACTCATTCAGTAAATATTCGAATGCTTGCAGCAGGCCAGGCATTGCATGAGGGACAGATGTAGCAGTGCACAGCACACACAGTGCAGCTGCCCTCACGGAGGTGAATTCTAGTGAGGGAAGATTAGACAGGCTGAAGGAGTGAACGAGTATGCACCTAGCGGCCGTGAGTGCAGGGAGAAGGGACTGCAGGGTACCGACAGAAGGGCTCCTTGAGTGGTCTAAAGGAAGGCCCCCTGCTGTGGGCAGAGGCCTAGGGGAGGGGACAGCGAGCCGCTTCCACAGGCAGAGGGAGCTGGGGCGGCAGTGTGGCCCACGGGCTGGAGAAACGTCAGCGAAGCCAGTGTGGCTGGACCGGTGACGGGGGAGTGTGCCAGGCAGGAGGGGACCGGTTCATGGAGGGCCTGGAGGCTGCGAGGACACTCTCTCACTCATTATGCGATGTTAGCTGAGGAGTGACATGATCTGACTTACAATAGGATCCTTCTGGCTGCTCTGCCGAGAACAGATTGTACAGACGCGAGGGTGGAAGCAGGACGGCCAGTAAAGCGTCGCAATAATGCAGGCGCGGCCTGGCGGGAGCCGGGACCAGGGTGCGCAGCGCAGGTGGCGAGGAATCCTTGGATGCAGGATATACTCTGCAGACAGACCGACAGCGTTTGCTGATGGGTTGGACACGGATGGCAGAGGATGAGAGAAGCTGAGGGTGATTCACAGAACGTTGGCCTGAGTAACTGGAAAGGGAGATTTCATTTACCGACTGGAGGACAGGAAAAACAGATTGGGGGAGAAATTAGCTTGACTTGGGGCACACTAAATTCTATATCCAAGTAGAGAATTTCCGTAGTCGTTGGTGCAGGAGTCTAGGGCACAGGGGAGAAGTGTGGGCTGGCACTGTCACCCTGTTGATGGCTTTCTAGGCCACAGACCAGATGAGGTCACGAAGAGCGAGTCGTCAGAGAAGAGAAGGTGTGCAGGGCTTGGGTCCTGGACCACTCCTAGCTTCAGAGGTTGGAGACTGGTCAAGGAAAGTGTTTCAAGATGAGGACGGACTGACTGTAAAAGCTGATGGAAAGTCGGGGTGACGAGGGCTGAGAATTAACGGAGGCCTGAGAATTAACGGTTTGATTTAGGCAGTCGGAAGTCAGTGGGGAGCTTATCAAGAGCTATCTCCCGTGTGGGCAAAAGCCTGACTGCAGTAGGTTCCCAAGAGAACAGGGCAGAGGGAGTGGTCACGCCATCCCCTTAAACACTTGGCTGTCAAGGGGCGTGAAAGAAAGGGAGTGGCCGTATCCGGAGGATGGGTAAGCACAGGGTTGAAAGAGCGTTTGTTTCTGTTGTATTTTTAGGTTGGGAGATTTAACAGCACATTTATATGTTGATAAGAAAAATCCAGTAAAGGGGCCCAAGTTGGACGTAAGAGAGGGTAAGATCAATCCAGGTGACCTTAGGGACGTGGAGAGCGCACCTGGAGGGGAGGTGGGGAAGAGCGGCGGATGCGGGCAGGAGGGTAGATGTCAAGGTGGCGCTCCTGGAAGCTCTGTTCTAACGGCCTCTGTTCTAAGTGAAACCTGAGGCAGCCATAAGCTATGCGCAGGCATGAGACAGGAGGCTTGGGAGTCGTAGGCTTGACCATCACGCAGCACTGCAGGCCCCCGGGCAGTCTGAGGTCATGGATTTAGAGGACCAGTCACTCTCGGCTGTGTGGTGTGGGCATGGATTTAGCCAGGGTTGGAGTTTTTGTCAGGCAAATGTGATGTGGGGAGAGAGGGGCAAACTGGGCCAACCATGAGTACAAATGGCTAAAACCATTTCCTCCTGCTGTGTGAAGTGGTGTGTTCACCCGTGGATGGATCTCCATCATACTCTGGGGGGCCTTCCAAGGGCCACTTGTAAACCAGACAACTAGAAACTAGTTTTTCTCTTTACTCATCAAAATCAACACATTTCTTCCCCTTTAAAGAGTGCTTTTTAAAAGAAATTACCATTTGGTTGGTCGTTGCTATATATCAGATAATATAAACTTACTCCCCCTTCCTCTGTCATCTGCCAAGATGATCACATCCTCAGCAGAGGCTTTACCTGACCTGAGAAGTGAGGGGAACTGTCTTGTTTACAGTGTAGAAGATGCTGTCAAGATAACGAATGTGAGAGGAAAACTCAATAGGAGATCAACACAGAAACGACAGAGATAAAATTAGGGTCTGTTTATGTCCGTGTTTTCCTTTCTCTTACAGTGTACAGGACACACTGTCACACTAACCACCAGGACATAGCACAGTTCAGAAGAGCAGCCCCATTTCTTTCCTGCTTGAGCCAGTCCAACCTCTGCCCATCAGGGTCTCCCCACCACCCTGCGAGTGGGAAAGTGGGAACAGTGGAGCCGTGGGAAACAAAAATGCCGATCCATCAGAAACGACGTCACAGATGAGGAGCTTTGGACTTTTTTATACTGTGGGGTTTGGGTTTCAGATGAATAATAAGTGAATGTCACGCAAGGCGACTCCCTTCATCTCTTAGGGCCTGTTGAGGGAGGAGTAACAGATTTACTGTGGTCCTTGAAACTAACGTAAACCTAAATCACTGGAGGACTTGCGATTTGGTGTCAAGGCTGATAACGCGTTTCGCTTAGTGTTCTCGTAAAGCAAGTATGCACAGATCCAGATTTTCAGATCCTGCCATTCGGTGGTCACTAGATTCCCGTGATCTTTCAGCAAAAGCAGCAACAAGCAATGATTTTTTTTTGAATCCTCACCCGAGGGCATTTTCATTGATTTTTAGAGAAAGGGGAAGGAAGAGGGAGAGGGGGAGAGAGAGACAGACAGAGAAACACTGATCGGCTGCTACCCGAAGGTGCCCCAACCACTCACCCCAACCACGGCCAGCGATCAAACCTGCAACCCAGACGTGCCCTGACTGGGGATCAAACCTGGGACCTTACAGTGTACACAGGACGACACTTCTACCAACTGAGCCACACTGGCCAGGGCAAATAACGATTTTTAAAAAGTCACTAAGATCAGAAAATCTAGGTACTGTCCCGGTAGATTAGAAGCGGGACGGCAGGGCTGATAAAGCCCAGGCCGCCCAGCACGGAAACAGAGTGACTGGAGGTGCCCTGTGGCCGGGGTAGCTCAGGAGAGTACAGGGATTACAGTTTTCCAAACGCTTTCTAGGTGGGAATTACTATCTTTACACTCGGGATTAAACTCATCTTTTCATGCAAGTGTGTAAGGAAGTGCAGGCTTATAAACCCAAAGCCTCAAATGAACACAGCTTGAGGAAGTGTGGGCTACCAAAGAAAGGACAATACAAATAAGGCCCATCTTACTGGCACGATTGTTGTTCCCAGCACCATGAGGGTTATGCCAAGCGCAGGGGAGAAATTTGCTGGCTGGAGAAAAGGGAAGTGGACAAGGACTTTCCCTAACCCCTCAGCCTTTAATATAAATCGAGAAACATAAACCTGAGCATTGTTCCAGCTCTTACCACCACCAGATCCTGTCAGCAGCCCAGACTGTCCAGCCTGCAGCACATCACTATCAATCAGTTCAAGTCCTACCCTCACTAGAGGCCCCCAGCGGCCAAGGGTACGTTAGAGAAACCATCTTACAGACCTTATTTACTCAGCTAAGAAATCCACTTCAGATAGCATATATCAATAGCCTAAGCTTCTCACTCTCTACTAAAACCACACTGGTTCTGCTAGGGATCACTTTGGGGGGATGTGGATGGGGTGGAGGGTGGGGTGGGTGACATGTAAGTAAAAGGGAACAAACAAAACACTTCCAGTCTGTCTCTAGGAAGATAAATGCTGAGTTACCAGAAAATGTCACAGTAAATCATCATCAATTTGGACTACAATGATCTGGCATTTTGTGACAATGTGAATAGACACCAAGGAGATTATTTCTGAATAATATTAAAAATAATGACTTGTTGGCAGAGCTCCATTCAGAGAGGACAGTCCAACCCTGGGATACCTTGCAGGCTGGGCTGCAGTGTCCCCTCTGTAGTTCTGTAATAAGCCCTGCTATTTGGTTTGGTTTAAAGGTGATTCCTCCTGGAGGAGGGAGAATCCATAAAACAGAAATGCAGGGGTTTCAACGACTTTACTGAGGAGGGTCTTCATTAAATGGTACAGGGCTTCCAAGCATAATAATCCAGTTTTGTATTAAAAATGGGTGACTGTGTATTTAGCAGAATAGTTTGTCAAATGGAATTAGAATCCCAGTTTCCAGTCTTGCCATTTTTTTTGCCCTAAATCTGGAGACTGCCACGCTTTCTTTCAGAAATGCTATTTACAGAAACAGAATAAGAAGGTATTGACCTAAAAAACTAACTTTAAGTTAGAGAAAAATACATGGTTAATAGTCAGGCCTTGATAAATAGAGCGGGCAGCACAAAAGCCTGAGACAAAAGTCATACAACAAAGCAGTTGGCTGTGTTGAGATCAAGGCAGTTAGCAAGTGAGGGTCCAGCAAGGCTACATACACCCTCAAACCCAGCAACGCCGGGCTGACCACTAGGGCCTCCAGAAACTATTTCTTTATAAAAGAGACACCGAGTTTTCTCTCATGAGTTCTCTGACTTTGCAGCCTGTGCCTCCGATACTTGCCATGAACACTGCCTGTGCACTGCCAGGCAGGAGGGAAGGAAACCTACCCAACGGCACAAAGACACCAGAGGGAAGCAGTCAATTTCTGATCAATCCAGGCCCTCTCCTGTATCTTCTCCTCTAGCACCCTCCCCACCTGCTGGAAATTTCATGCCTTGTAAAAATCTCCGTCATTTTAAGCAAAATTTAATATTATCAAGTCCTTCTGTCTTGCTTTTTAAAATATTCTTTAGTAGTCTCAAAAAAAACCTGGTAGGTTAAAATTATAATCCAAGTTGAACTTACTTTTTAATTTCTTCTCTTCCATTTTTACTAGAGATAAGCACCCTAGTACACCCCCTGCTCCCCCAAAAAAAACACACACCCAGGAAGTATCAAAAACAAAATAGGAAACTGGTTTAGTCACTAGCAGAACTTAGAGAAATCAAGTAAGAGGCGAGGAAGACGCCCTATAAAGATGCAGTGCCCTGGTTTTAGAGGCAGTGCGGTAAGCACAAAGCATGCAGGTGGAGTCAGAAGATCTGGGTTTGAATTCCCATTGTCAGTGACTAGCTGTAACCTCAAGCTGTACCTCCCTGTAAAGCCAGGCTCCTAATACATACTCTTTTAAGGCAGGCAGAATTATGTGGAAACATGACTAAAAGCACCTAGCAGAGAACTGGCCCATGTGGCAGCCTTGAAGTACTGGTTGCCCTGCCCCCTGTCTTACTGCCTGGCATATCAGAGCTAACTATCAGCTTGAGGTGCATACAGGATCTTGATTCTGATAACTAAGGTTGTCAAAAGATCCCCCCATCCCCACCCACCTTAGCCTCCATCAAAACCATAAATATTAGAGAAAAGGTGATAGGCATTCAACTAGATTTTCATATGACTCGGTGACCGAACGATAAGAATCCATGACTTCCATATCTTGATGCAGGATCCTACCAAAGGGAAATTAGTCTAAAATCCAAGAGGCAGAGGAGATTCAAGGCATCCATCCAAATTATGAGATGAGCCTTCCCAATTGTGAGCTAATATAAGCCTACCTGTTTGTTATACTAACTCTTTTTTCCTTCCCCTAGAAAACAAATGATGATGCAATTGATTTTGATTATATGGTTCTACTCCATGAATTCTCAACACAGGTAAAACACAAAATCATCTATAGAATTGTTTTTACCAGAAGTTTTTGCAGATCAGACTATTTAAAAACTCTTATTTCCTAGGAGATCATTCCCTGTCGTATTCACTTGGTCTGGCACCCGAGCAAACCGCTTAAAGTGAACTACCACTGTCAGGAGCTGCAGGCACCAGAAGCCTCCGGAGCTGAAGAAGGATCAGCTGCCGCACCGACAGAACTTAGCAATTTCTGAAAAGAAAAAACGGATCTGCCTACCTGATTCTAAACAAATGCCTGCTCTAAGTAGCCTAAGTCATTATTCTAGTAAAATAGCCAAGATTGGAGACCTTCTCATAACCTAGGAAAGCCTGTGATGCTCAACAGTGAAAAGATGTTGGGGTTTTTAAAGATAATATATTTCAATGAAAGCAAATTGTAGGAAAAATATCATCTGTTTAAAAGGAATTGTACTATTTTTTATAATTTCAAGCAAGTATTCTTTTATAACTTGATAGCTACTTTTAAATAAATGTTTACATTTCTACATAAAATGTGTTAAATGTGTTTGTAGAGATTTGCCTATGTGGGAAAATTCTGTGCTAAGATGATTTACGTGAACTCTTAATAATGTTTAATTCATATTTTACAAATAAAAAGAATGTCTCACAGATAAAGCTCAGTGTCTGCAAACGTATGAATGGAATAATGATGTAAGTGAAAGTAAGTATATCAAGTATTTACAATTTTCTTTTTTAAGGAAACTTGGACCGGGTGTTGGCCTAAGTAACTGACAACAGACACAATATGTAACAGAATTTGATTCAGTGGAGTAGTTCCCCAAGGCAGGCAGAACTGGTCCAGGAAATGTAGACACCATTTGCCTCTCAAAATTGGTATCATTTAATGGAACACTTGCATCTGTGTGTGGAAACCTTTAGCCAGCTTCCTTGGCTAGTAACTGGCTAGGTAGCATCAGCCTTAAAATATACCAAAATATTAGCTTTAAGTCTTCACTATTTGAAAATTGGAAAAGTCTACATGACAGAGAAAACTTTTAAAGATGGGAATTTTTACAAAATAAAAAGATGTTGGGTTTTTACTGTTATTTTTTAATAGATCTAGTTTATATATTTTTCTATTTAAAACCCCAAGCCTTTACATTCATCTTTCCAACATCCACTTGATTTAAAGAACTGTAAGTATTCCGAAGCATGGAAACAATCATTTAAAGACAACATCAGATCTCCCACCTGTGTTATAACACAGAGAAAATACTTTTTTCTAAAATATCCATCTACAATGATTAACTCATGCCAAGACCAAAGGATAAACTCCTCTAACTGAAGTTCCCGAAACAATCTTCAAAAATGTGCCAAGAGCATCACAATGGCATGTTCAATGTCCTGCGACCTTGAATCACTCTTGTAGTGTCACCTTAGGGGCTAAAAGGGGTTCAGCTTTCCAGAGTCTCACCTCATCCTCATAAAGGTGTTTTTAATTAGTGAGGCTACACACAAGTATAACCATAATCCAATCAGGCAAGGACACTAAGGTAATCTTTAACAGATTTATCTCAGTATAATAGATCATAAAGGGGAATTCTACACATACAACATACAAACACAATTACCGAATTTATAAATTTACAAACCCCACAAAAATTAAACCTACTAAAATTTTCTCAGTATCACCATTAGAACATCTTTTCTAGCCCAAAATCTAAAATTGCTGATATTTGATTTTTACTAACACTCATTTTGTTAGTTTACAGCAGAGAAAAATTACTTCATCTGCCTTGACATAACATGAAAAACTCTAAATTCCCTAAGCCCTCTTTTCATTAAGTCTAAATTCTTCTGAATCACTGAGCCAACGACAGTCATATACAGCACCACTTTCATTCTGCCAGCCTCTTTCAGAAAAAAGACATACCCAATGGTACCAGGATTTGGTCTACATTCCATTTGATTCTACACATCGTTTTTTTCCTACCTGAATTATGAATTGTTAGAAGCTAAACAAGTTCTTTTGAAAGTCAGCTGGAAGTTTTTATATTTGCCCTTGAATGATAGTCCTTCATGACATGACTTTATTACCTCAATTTTTCTCAGCTTAGAACCTGTTCTGTGACCTTCCCTGGCTTTCAAAGCCCTATAGTTACTCAACATGCTGCCTGGCACTTATTTGAATGAATCCTCCCAATAAATTGTCTTGAATACAGTTAACTATTTCAATGATGCACTCCAGTGTTATCTGAAGACACTTTAAGCAGTATTAAAGCTATAATTCAACAATTTATAGTGTGAGCAATGCAAATAAGTGTCTTCTAAGAGATGTATTCCATCAGGTCACAATTTACTACTACCTCGTGGCTGCCTAGTTTCATCTGCATCAATTTTAAGACTCATCCATATTTCAAAAATATTAAAATAAAACTTCAGAATTGATAACATTTTTGTGATTTTACAACTAAACAATCTGAGAGCAGAAGGAAAGTAATAACAGAAAATCGATTGTCTTTTTTTAAAGGTAAAGTTATCAAACTAAGAACCACTGGCCAAAACTCTACCACCACAAAAAATAACATTAGTTATAGGACACACCTGAATCAATCTTCCATATCACATCTTAAAGGTGCAGGGAACACTGCAGTGGCCTTTAGCCTTACCTGTGTATTATAGTCACTTGGAAAACTTTTGATCTTGATCCAGAGAATCAGACTATCCAGGGGTTGACCTGGGTGTTTGTTTCAAAGCTCCCCAGGTGATTTTTAATGTGCGCCAGGGACAGGAATCAGGACGATACTGCTTGGGCTGCTACCATTCTCCAACACAAGCAATGCTGTCCTTTAAATTAGCCAACAATTATCTTCCACAACAGCAGTATTTGAAAAAATCCTCATTGATAATTCTCATTAATTTCCTTCTTGCTACAGACTGGCTGGTATGTGGTCTTTACCAACTATAACCAAACTAATGAGTTAGCAAGAAGTGTGGGTTCTGGTCCTGATCTGTCCCTATGTGATCCTATTCTAGCTACTCCGCCAGCTGGGCCTGTGCCATCACCTATGAAATGCTGGAGTGGGATCAGATAACCACGCTCTTTTCTGAAACTCTATCTTTATGACCAGAATGTTTAACAAGTTAAAAACATCAACATTTACCTATCTTAGTTCTAGCTTTCCAGTTTTTCTGACTGCTAGCAATAGCCAGAGGAACTGTGCTGAATTTCACGAAAGCATTTCTTCCTCAGGGACAATATTCTAAGTGACTTTGAAGAGCACGAGGGGCTGATGAAATGCCAATGCAACAGCATTTTTCAGGCTTGATGGGGTAGTAGCAACGGACATGTTTGTGGAAAAATGCACTTGAGATGAATAATCAATTTAAATTATCAACTGAAAACAGAACGAGCTGCATGGTCTTGGACATGGGATTTACCTTCTCTGTACTTTTGCTGCTTCTATTACAAAGTGGATATAATAGTACCTACTTTCACAGGGGAGAGAAAAGTAAATTAGATAATGCGTTTAAAGCATTTAGCAAATGCCTTGAAAACGTGCTCAATACTTTTTAAAGATCTTTTTTCTAGAAACCTTAAATTATAAAGCCCAATCTATAAATCAAGAAAAACAAAAGAATTTGGAAGTTATTTTATTTCTATTACTCACCAAGGGAAAGATTTTGGATATGTCTATCGCATCAGATGATTTCTGGGCAAAGTGATGCTGAACAATATGGTAGACCTGCCAGGGAAGTCCAACTTATTCCAAAAACAAAAGCTTAATATTTGTTCTTTCACAATCTCAATGAATACAATATGATAAATTCCAGCAGACTCAAATTCAACAAGCATTTAGGAGATGAATGAAACTAACTAGGAGGAACTCTGAAAATTATATTTTATTCAGAGCTGCAGAAACCTTCAGGTGAACATAAATGAGAATTGCATATACAGGGTCTGTTTTTTAACCTCATAGGTCCACTGGAAAGTAACATCGATACTCTTGAAAGATGATAGCTTCAAATTTGCAGAACCCACAAATTAAAGCAATCAGCTCTACATAAAATATCTAGAAATTTAGCTGGCATTTTAATATCCCAATAAAGAAACTGAAAACATTCTCTATCAAGGTCATGTGGAATCTACTCTTAAAACAAAAAAGCCTGTCATGATATGTGCAATTCAATTTCAAGTATTTAGTAAAACAATAATTTAAAAAAATTTAAAAAAATAAAAGTATGAGACATATAGACAACAAACAGATAAATATTACAAAACAAATTATCTGATTAACAGATTGTTGAGAAAAACCATTCATTGTTAAGACTAGATGGAAGGTATATGACTGTTCTTTGTCCTGTTCTTTCAGTTTTTTGTTAAAAATTCTTATGATAAAAATTTGGAAAGGAAAGTTACATACATTCTTAGCCTAGAAGTGTAACTGATATATCTTCTCCCCCTTAAAATAAATATTAATTTCAGTAATAATCATATTTTGAGGTTTTTCAGTGAACTAAAAACCACTCAATAAAGTTGAGATATACAGAGAATTAAGTTTGATATGATAGGAGCTCCTGAATATAATAGAAAGGGCTTCTAAAACTCCTTGTTTCTGCCTGAATTCATTCTACTGGAAGCCATTAAAATATCTAAACCCTGCAGATTCAGTAAAAGTTAGTCAATGTAAGTGAGGAAAGTTAGTTCTTGGCTTTTCCTTTTTTTACAGGAAGTTGACCTGTAGCTTCCAAATACTTATTAATGAGTTCCTCTTGGGTGGATGGCGAACATGGCTGATATCTGCAGTACTCCATTGTGTACTCTCCCTTCCCCTGGGAGTTAAAAAACATAGCAGAGATTAAAAAAAACTTTTTATAATAATCAGGTAAAGTCATGCAAAGACAAGGTTTTACAAGGGGACTAAAGTAAAATGTAAACACTTGCTTACCTCAGTGCATGACCTAAGCTCAGTGGCATAACCAAACATATCATTTAGAGGGACCTGGAAACAAACACAGTAGATAGTTTACCATTACTTCTTGAAAATATTTGAGAAAAACACAGAGAGGCTTAGCCATTTAATTCCTTTAGACTTAGATTTCTACTAACAACTCTTGGTTTAAAAGAACTAAAAGCCAAAGAGAAACATTTTTGTTTTACTGCAAGTAGAAATCCTACTTGAACATAATTTCATTTGATACTCACAACTAGAAACCAAATGCTTCAGTTTCACAGATTGGCCATCGCTGACAGCCTTCCCTCATCACCCCCACTCCACTCTGCCCAGCTCGGCATTCAGAAGTGTTTCTTCTGTGAAACTGTTCATACAACTTTCCTTGAGACACTTCAATGACATGCTGATAGCAGTGTCTCCTAGGAAGCCTTATGGAATGTGATAAATTACTTTCTCCCATGACATTTAAGAAAAGAAATTAAGTATTATCCCAATAAATGATAACATAAAGCAGCCATGCAAAGAAAGCTATGAGAAAGAAAGATAACTAAGTATCTAAGAAAATGACATATTCACATAAGGTCTACATGAAATGAATCTTATTCTTAGCTTTCACACTTAAGAGTTGCTCTAACAGCAAATTATAGAAATTGCCACATATAATATAAAAGCCACAAATTCAACACTCAAATAGCCAGGGAAATGTGTCAATTCACTCTACAATCTCCCAAAACAAAAGCTAACTCTAATTTCCTGCTGTGGTTAATAAAAGCAAGACTGGCAGTGACCAACAGTACTTACATCTGCATACAGTGTAAAATAGTCCTCGATTCCATCTTGTCCGGTGATTACCCCATGGCGCCGGTTAATTCCTGCAATCACTGGTCCCTGAAATTCATTCGGGGCCATAACTTCCACAGACATAATGGGTTCAAGAATACATACTGTTGCATTTGCCAAGGCTGGATTTAAAAAAAAAAAAAATTAGTTTATTAATCTTGAAGCAAACTGGAACACTTTTTTATCAAGATGTACAAAAGGGGGATAGAAGGTGCTCTCCCAAAGGGTTCGATGAGGTTAAATGATGAGGTTTAAAATACTTAACCTGGACTCATTTTTCTGGTATCAGTAACAGTCACTCTTCTAAATGGAAATTTCAATAAAACAAAACCAAGTTTTAGTATTAGTATTTTCTTTCCTCTTTTTTTAAAAAAATGCTCTTATTGATTTCAGAGAGGAAGGGAGGGGGGAGGGGAGAGAGAGAGAGACAGAAACATCAATGATGAGAGTCACTGCTCAGCTGCCTGCTGCACGCCCCCTGCAGGGGAGCGAGCGGGCAACCTGGTGTGTGCCCTGAACGGGAATCGAACCGTGACCATCCTGGTTCATAGGTCCACGCTCAACCACCGAGCCACGCCGGCCAGACTAGTACTAGCATTATCAGTACCGTATTTTTATCCTTAAAAATCATTAAGCTGCAGAGGATAATATAAAAGGGGTCTTAAAACCACATCTGATTAAATCCTTTACTATTTAAATTATGGAGCTGAGAGTACGTATTCTCTCTTCTGGAAGCCTTCAGAAGTAAAGACACTAACTGCTGAGTCTCGGACCAAGGAAAGCCAATTCTTCCTTGTTGGTCCCTGGCAGAGTTATTTTAACTATAGGAAACAACTTCTACCACAGGTGGGAGAGCGGAGGAAGGCACCATCCACATATTTGGAGACAATAACCAAGTCATGTCTGAGATCTGTCTTTCCTTTTCTCGGCCGAACAATTTCAACATCTAATTGAGAATTAGGAAGACCAAGTTTCTAGTTTCTACTCTGCCTCTAATAAGTTATATGTCTTTTGGAAAATACAAGATTGTCCACGTTTCAAGTTTCTTCACTTAAAAACGAAAGACAGCCCTGGCCAGTGTGGCTCAGCTGGCTGGAGCATCATCCCGCACGCCAAAAGGTCATGGGTTTGATTCTGGTTCAGGGCACATACCTAGGTTGACGTTTTGGTCCCCAGTCAGGGTTCCTACGAGAGGCAGCCGATTGATGTCTCTCTCCTTCTCTTTCCCTTCCTCTCTCTAAAATCAATAAACGTATTTCGAGTGAGGAATAAAAAAAAAAAATTAAAGACATTGGACTGGATACTAACGGCTATTTAAGCAGTAAAACCCAGTGTTATATCCATTGGGTTTATTTTTTATCCCACTTAACACATAGTTTTATTAATATTCTTCACATTCTTACATTATATCTCAATCAGCATTTGTCACAGTAAGAAGTGTGGTGGTCATGTATTAAGTGGGCTGCTGAACACACTGAGTGAGGTGGTGGTCAAGGGCCAGGACTCTGGCCTGGGTGTAACTCTCAGCTCCAACACTGACTAGCATGTAACCTTGAGCCACTCAATTAACTATTCTGAGTCCTTATTTTCTCAGCTGTAAGGTCACTGTGAAGATAAGACAGGTATGAGTAACCTTTTCCACTCATTGCCCCCCCCCCCCCCGGCTGATCACATATGCAAACAGACCAAAAACAATATAAAGTCCAAAATTCATACGGAATCAATAAAACCCTGATTCACAGAATGCTTAGAAAATGTGTGGATTAATCTAATTTTCTACTGTCCATTCTGAAATGAAATGCTTAAAACATTTCTGACATGTTTTGTGAATCATGACATAATTCTCCTAAAGACACCTACAGACATCACTAAAGATACTTACAAATTATCACATAACGGATGGAAGGGATACAAGGAGAATGAGCTTTCAGGCTTCAGGACACAACTTTGAAGTTCCTTTGTTAAATAACCCTGATGGCAAACCCTGTGTTGTCATTTGCTTTTCTCTCTTAAAAGCAATGAATCAGATATATTTGCAATTGCTTAGGGCTCTGTTTCATAAAGGTTTTAATATACATATTATTCTCTGTGAGAAAGGCTGGCAATTTTAGCAGTTTAGCAAGAAGTCTGCACTGTGAATAAGGGTTACTGAATTCTTTCAAAATACTTAAATACTTTGCCATCCTCAAAATGCCTAAAAGCCTTCAATGTCCTACATGAAAGTTATTTATAAACGTATGGATTTCCTGACAGCTGAATAAACTACAAAAAAATAGCATGGCTGCAGTTAATGTGTCTTTAAAATATTTCTTAGAATTCTGAGTATTTCTGTGTTTTCTATTAAAACAGAACTTACAGATTATTTATGACTTTAAATATATAAAAATTAACAGATGATGTAGGAGAACAGGGTAGGCTTTTAATTCTGCAAGGAAGAGAACACAGTAACCTACCCTCACTTCAATTCTGTAATTATTTGCCCAGGACTAGCTGTGTTCCCTGGTGTGCCACCCAGTGCTCTGGGAAGGGAAGACCAAAACAGCACAGCGAGAACAGTCCGTGAGGCAGCCAGTGGTAGGACGCCGCATACCTTGCTTTACAGCTCCTTCTCCTGCGCGGATGAACGAGATTTCGTTGGAATCAACCATGTGATGCGCTCCATCTTGCAGGACAAACCGGAGCCCAGAGAGCTTGTGACCAGACAGAGGGCCCTTCTCGCAGGCATCCAAAAACCCCTGTTAATGAACAACACCACTTCTGGAGTAAGTGGATTTCACTTGCAGGTGCATTACCAAGAACCCCCCAACACGTCAGCACTCAGAAGTTTAACATTTTTATGTATGCTATATTTCACTTCTCAAAAAAGAAGTTTAAAAAAGTTGAACAGCTTTACTATTTAATTATTGTGGCATCTAGATGAATAATCCCTTGGAAAAGCATATTAGTTAAAGGTGTGAGCTGGTTCAAAAGTGATTCTGAGAATGGTAACAATCACTTTCTCAAAACCTCATCTTCGGGAATTACATAACCCACTACAGAGACAGCACGATCTTAATTTCACCAGGAGGAAACAGGAAAGGCAAATCAAAGGAACTCCCTAAAAGAAAACACCAAAATTGGCATTGATTCAGCAGCCGGGTCTTGAGCGCCTACTATATACCTGTCACTGCTTTCCCTCACTGGCAGATCACTACATCCAGCTTTAGTGTTACACACTAAATTTTAGTCCGAAGAACTAAAATTAAAAGGTAATTTTCCCAAATGCATTTCTTCTTTTAAAAAAAATAGCTTCATTAAAGTATGATATACAATGAACGATACATATTTAAAGAGTACAATTTGGTAAGTTCACAAGTCTTTTCATTCAATCACTTAACATATATTTGTAGAGCTCCTACAATTCAAGTTAGTTTTTCTTGCAAAATAATCACATGACTGCACATACACTAAAATATCTGATATTTAGAAACTGTAAACTCTGTATGCTAAAAAAAAAATCTAAGTTCTCATTCAGCTACATTAATCCTGGAGAAAAGAAGATAATTTAAAAGTGTGTGAATGACAAAAGACTGTCTTGAAATGAAGTATAATGAGTAAAATACACCGATCACAAAAAATGCTATCACTACTGAAACCAAAATAATAATCTGTTAATAAAGATACGTAAGTTAAAAGGTTAAAAAAACAACTCAATCTGTAAGAATAGACAGTTACTAAAGTTTACAACAGTCTTAAAACCAGTGACCTAGAAAGCAAACAAAATACTAACCACTTTGTGCAAAGCACTTCGCAATTCCCAAAGAAATGTCACAGTCTTATCTGATCCTCAGTTTTGTGAGGGGTTTAAATTTAAAAATTTTAGACTCACTTTACAGATAAAGAAGCTGGCTCTGAACACTGTGATTTACCAAAGAGCACAGTAACCAGTAGCAGATTTGACAGCAGCACCCAGGTGTTGAGAATCTAAATGAATGACCGTTCTACTACAAAAGTCACCTAAAACCTTCATAAATCCTTAATAACTACTATAAATTTCAATTGCTGATTACAGTCAATGGAGTAGTTTCAATTTATCAAGAGAAAGAAATAACTTGATCAACTTACCAAGAGAAATAACCATGATTAAGAAACAGAATGATTTCCCTTCATTGTCATACAATATACTTACAGCGCTTGAACTTAACGAATTAAAGATTCTAAATCAGACGGAAAGCTTAACAACTAGATCAAGAAGCAGTACTATAACTGAAATGAACCATGGAAGACAATGTGATAGAAATATGACTGGATACCTAATACAATATTTTTGATTTTTTAAAATGCAGGAAAAGTTTTATGTTGTTGTTGTTGTTTACCTTTTCTACAGCAGGCACAAATTGCTTTGGAACATTTGACCCAAATGTTTCATCTGAAAACTCCAACTTAGTGTAGTTTTCTGGGTCCATAGGCTCCAGGACACCTATCACTTTTCCAAACTGCCCTGCACCACCTGATTGCTTTTTATGTGTAAACTCAAACCTATAAGAGATTTAGGAGGAAAAAAAAAATAACATAGCATTATGTAATTACCAAAATGAAATCACTCCTACTAATTTAAATGAAAAAACCACATTTCATTATTTTCACATTTTTCTTTCAATATGATGGCCTTGCTATAAAATTTTATTGTAGACCTTATTTAAAAAGGAATCCTCACCCAGCCAGCATGGCTCAGTGGTTGAACATCAGCCTATGAACCAGAAAGTCACAGTTCAAGGCACATGCCCAGGTTGGCAGCTAGATCCCCAGTAAGGGGAGTGCAGGAGGCAGCCCATCAATGAATCTCTCTCATCACTGATGTTTCTTTCTCCCTCTCTCCCTCTCCCTTCCTCTCTCTGAAATCAGTAAAAACATATTAGAAAAAAATAAAAATAAAACTACAAAGGAATCCTCTCCTTTTTCTGTTCTTAAGAGGTTGAGGAGGGCGGGTATACCACCAAAATAATCCATGGCCTTAATTCTGCCAATTCTAAATTTATTTCCCAAGTAGAAAAGTAAAAGTAATTAAAATAAGCCAGCCTAAGGTTCTTGTTCTAGTAACCTACATTCTGAAGACCTTACCCATTTCTTTGGAATGGCCTCCCTTTCCTAGGAGAGTGTTCTCTTCTTAAATCTCTACAACCAAGGACGGTTATTTGAAAATGGGAGCTCTGCAGTTAACTTTTTCAGATAGGTCCTATTTGATATTACTACTTCCACATTATGGACTGATGCAATACAAGAAAAGGGAGTTTCAGGTGGAATAATTAACATCCAAAAATGATTAATGGCAAAATGATAATAACTAAACATAAGTCATTTCAACAGACAAGTATATAGACACAGGTCAGTGTTTACTTCAAACCACTAATGTCAACATAAATAGAACAGAGTAAGCATTTTATATACACATTAAGCATATGTACACACAGGCTATTATTTCATTTAAAAAACTTCGTGATTATCTACTGTTTGCAAGGCATTTCTTTCTTTAAAATGAAAACTTCTTCAAGACCATCAGTTGGAAGAGATCAGCTCCTTTCAAAATTGTCTGCAGATAAGTGGACATTAATGAGCATGTGTCCCTGCACACATATCTTTGAATGGTTTGGAAGACGCAAATATCAATTTTGGTAGGAGATACTAGCTTGGAATAAGCAGATTTCGTAAAGAGCCTAAGTTTGAATGTGCCTGATGAAATGCCCTTAAATAATATTCAAGTGGTCAAGAGCTTCAAGATGGGATGGGAAAAACAAAATGCTGGAAGGTTAATTTTCTGGGAGGGATGAAAACTGCCATCAGAATGAAGAGAAGAAAAGCAGAAGAGAAACAACTGCCAAGTCACCACAGAATTACTGAAGGGATTCCAAAACTGTGGTCCACTGACATATGCCTGGGTATGCATGAGTTGTTGATTTTAAATGTTCTTTTCAATTTGATAATAATATAACATCTACACAACATACTCTAGATGTACGTTGTCATATGGTAATCAGTAACCACTGATACTTATATTTAAATTAATTAAAATTAAATGAAATTTAAAATTTAGTTCCTTGGATGCACTAGTCACATTTCAGGTGGTCAACAGCCACATGTGGAGAATGGCTACTGTACAGGGCAGCACAGAGAACATTTCCATCACTGCTCAAGCTCTACTGGGCATAACTGCTCTGGGTGAGCCACTCACAAACAAGCCATCCTGCTGCTTCGGGCATCACGTCTGAGTCTATAATCAAGTGCCAGATAATAAAACACTTATGTGCCAGGTTTGTACCAAGCGCTTTTTATGGATAGTCTTACTTGTTCTATACTGCAAATTGATGAAGTAGGTACTATTTTTATCACCATTTTACAAATGAGAAACTTAAGGGTCACAGAAGGTAAGTAACTTGCCAAATGTGATATAGCTATCACATGGCAGAGCCAGGATTTGCACAAAAACCAATGCTCTTAATCAAACATTTTTGTAGAAGGCTAATAAGAAAAGAATATAAACTGATTTGATCTGCAAATGATGCATTCACTTCAAAAGCCATTAGAGGGTGCTGCACCAACAGGTTTTACAAGAGTTTAAGTAGAGAAGAGGTAGAAGACTATAAGCATGCTGAAGGTAAAAGAATCCATGCCCCTGTGCTCAGATCACTGACATGCTGTGAAAGGCAATTTAGTTTTGGCAAAATATCATTTCTCACATTAAAATTAATGTTATTTAGAACTGTGCTGGTTTTATTATCTTTTACAGATTCATTTTGACTTTATAGTTGGACCAAAGTTGCAAGCCATAGGCATTTTTACTTACTTTTATGTTTATACAATTATATAAAATCATAATTTGATTTATCTGATCCCAGAGACCAATAATAACTTTGTTACTTTCAAGATAATCTATACATTATTTGAGGATAATGATCTCTTGACGAACCATTCATGAAGCTTCAGTAAGATTTCAGGGACTCAAATATAGGAATTATATAAGGAGATTCTCTTAACATAGTATTTTTTAAAATGTTTTTATTGATTTTAGAGAGAGAGGGAGGGAGAGGGGGAGAGACAGACATCAGTGAGAGAAAGAAACACCGAATGGCTGCTTCCTGCATACCCACCAGAGATCGAGCCTGGAACCCAGGCATGTGCCCTGACCAGGAATGGAACCGGTGACCTCTTGGTGCACAGGACAACGCTCAACCAACTGAGCCACACCAGTCAGGGTAGCAGTTAATTTTTTTAATGTAATAATTATATTTTTAAAAGAACCTAAATTGATGTGTACTTTTAATAAATGCCTTTTACATCACAACCTATATTATTAACCTTGATCTACAGAGATGGCAATTGTATTCATAAAACTTCCAAATGGTGACGTTATCTAGGAAGTGCACATATTGTACTTTTAACAACTCTGGTAATAACAGTGTTAACTAGCTATTTGTGAAACTTTAAAATTCATTATCAGCAAAAAGCTCTTTCTGTGTGATCAGAAGGTGATAACCATTCTTTCCTGGACACTGTCAAAGAAGCACACAATTCAAACAATTCAAACAATTCACACACACACACCCACACACACACACCCACACCCACACCCCCCCCCCCTCAAGAGGTTGGCTGATAAATGAATGACTCACACCCCTCCTCCCCCTCAAAAGAAAAACCACCTTAAATTTTTTAGAAAAAGCCTCAAGGATAAACTAACCTCTTCATTCTCTAGTTATGAAGGATGGGAACTGCCTCACCCTTACTATCCTCTGTAACTAGAAGGGATGGGAACTGCCTCACTCTTACTATCCTCTGTAACTAGAAGGATGGGAACTGCCTCACTCTTACTATCCTCTGTAACTAGAAGGGATGGGAACTGCCTCACCCTTACTATCCTCTGTAACTAGAAGGATGGGAACTGCCTCACTCTTACTATCCTCTGTAACTAGAAGGGATGGGAACTGCCTCACTCTTACTATCCTCTGTAACTAGAAGGATGGGAACTGCCTCACTCTTACTATCCTCTGTAACTAGAAGGGATGGGAACTGCCTTACTCTTACTATCCTCTGTAACTAGAAGGATGGGAACTGCCTCACTCTTACTATCCTCTGTAACTAGAAGGGATGGGAACTGCCTCACCTTTACTATCCTCTGTAACTAGAAGGGATGGGAAATCCACTTACTCCAAAGAAAGACTATAAATAAACTGAAGAGTATTTGAGGAAGACAACACACCCCAAATACATTTTTTACGTATCGCCACAACCTATGTCTAGAAAAAACAAAACAACCTTCAAAAATCCATTTTGAAAAAGAGAGCAAAAGAATCTTCATTTGGTCAACAAGCGACAGTGAAGGTTTGACCATACATCTGATGAAAAGTAACCTTAGCTCCCTGGTCTAGAGAAAATCCAAATAGACTAAACTATAGCTGCTTTGAAGGTAATGAAGAAATCTAGGTTGAAAATGCACTGCCTACTAAAAGTTTGGGCCTGCTTAAATAAATTTAAGCAGCTTTAAAAGCCCGTGCTTTGGTTAGAAGCTACTTGGATGTTCTGGCTCCGGATAAGTTGTCCTTAAGTGTGCTTTAATCCTTAGGTACATTCTCAAAGCGATAGCGCATCGTGTTATACCAAAACCTCATCTTTCCGAGCGAAGGGAGACAGGGGTGCAGGTGCATTTTTTTTTATTTCTCCTGATCCAAATTACATAATCCTCCAAACTAATGCTACAGCTTGCAGTCGCTCACACCCCGATTCGGGCAGAACCGGCCGGCCCCCCAGAAAGCTGGGGAGGAGCACGCCCGCCCCTGGACGCCCGGCGGCGGGGTAAGCAGGGATCTGCTCCCGCGCCCCTCGGCGCCGTCCTGCGGCTCCGGCTCCGGGTGGGTTCTCGGGCAGCTGGGCTCCCGCCCGCGAGCGGGGAGGAACGGGAGGCTCCACACGGGCAAAGGTCGGAAAACCCCTCCCGCCCTCCGGGAAGACTAACAAAAGGACGGAGCCTCGGCCAGCCCAGCCCACCGGCCCCTCCCGCCGCGCCCCACAGCCGGGAAACCGTTCCAGTAGCAGCGCGGGCGCGCCCGGAACCCCGCCCGGAACCCCGGCAGGCGGCGCAGCTCCCGAACCGGAAGGAGGGGAGAGGGGAGGAGGGGAGGGGACGGAGGGGGGAGCGGGCAGGAGCGGGGAGGGGGAGGAGGGGGGAGGGGGAGGGGAGGAGGGAGGGGAGGCCGCCGGGAGGAAGCGGGCGGGAGGAGCGGCCCCGCCCACGCCCAGCGCCCGCAGACCTCCCGCCTCTCGCGGCGCCGCAGGCTGGAAGGCGGCGCACCGCACCCGCACCGCACTCGCACGCGCGCGCCAGCAAGCCCACCGAGCTCTCCCAGCCGCCGGCGAGAATGGAAATCCCACCGACCCACTACCCCGCGTCCCGGGCGGCGGCGGTGGTGGAGAACTGCATCAACTACCAGCAGGGGACCCCCAACAAGGTGTTCCTGGTGCAGGCGGTCCAGCAGGCCAGCATGGAGGTGAGTCCCGCGCCCCCTCGCCCCGGGGCCCACGAGCCCCCGCCCCGCCCCCGTTCTGGGGTGGCCGCGGGGTGGGGACCCCAGAGGTTAGCCCTTCTGGGGAACAGTCTGCCCTCCAGCCTCTGGGGGAGCCGGGCCTGTTTGTTTTCAAGGGAAGGCAGAGAGACACGGTAGTTTCTAGCGGCGCTATTACAGGGAAATGGGGAATGTTCGCGTGACTGACAGCATTCCCCTTCTCCCAGTGAAACCTGTAGGAACCATTCAAAAGGACCTTAAACCCTGTAACATTTCTCATCTACTACTCCACAATCTGGACCAACAAAAGCTCCCAGCTTGCAAACGATTCTTCATTTGAAGACCAATCCTTATTAGACCCTTTGAACAAAACGATGGGGGAAACAAAAGGCAAGAGAAAATGACAGCCAGGGTCAGTGTGATCTGAAGCTTCGCTTTAACCACCCAAAACACTAGTACAACCAACTGCCATAAATGATGTGCTTGCTCCCTCTGGCTAAAGGGTTAAATGCTTACGACCTCAGCAATCACTAAGTTTATTTCTATTTTGCGAAAATCTAATGGGTTTGAGATTGTTCATTATTTATCTGACATTAGTTTAACTGCTAACAGTCTTTAAGAGCCGACAGGGAGGAGATGTTAACTGCACGAGGTAACCTAATTAGGTATAAATGCCCCGCTGTATCTTGATACAGTAGTGAAATACCTAAACATTTGTCTTACTGTTATAAAATTTGCTAAAGTAGCATTTTTCAGGCCTAGTAGTATACAGGTAAAAACAGTACTTAATATGTCTAGTCACTTTGCAGTAATCTGCCTCAAAATGGAATTCACCTTCATTGAACACTATTTGGAGGGTATACAGGACTTTATGAAAAATCTTTTCAATGATGTATCCTGTTTGTCATCTTTAGAATTAAAAGTTGTTTCAAAATTTCTTGTATAGAGAATTTAGAATCACATATCCAGAGGCTGAAGTCCTCTGACTGAAGGGAACTGGAACCCATTTTACCTGTAAATGCTTTGACCCCACTCTTCTTCTCATCCAAAATAAACTGGATGGAGGTGCTGCTGAATTAGATGCTACAGACACAGCAAATGCTTCTAAGGCCTAAGGCTCTCATTGTTTACCCCCACCAGCCACCCACCCGCCCGCCGCCCAACCAAATGAGAACGGGTTCTTTTAACAATGCAGAGAGCTGAGTTATTGTTTAATAACTCACCACGTTTTCTTAATTTTAGGATATTCCAGGAAGAGGACATAAGTATTGCCTTAAGTTTTCTGTGGAAGAAATTATCCAGAAAGTAAGTGAAATATCCTTTTTATTAAATAAAATTTAACTCTAAATATTCCAGATCACCTTTGCTGATCAAACCATAGGATTAATTTGTATTTTTGTAAGTTGTTGTGAAACCCTACCTTGAAAAAAATGACCATACAAGGGTCAGTTTTTACTCTTTTTGTGTATTCTGAGGTACATGAAGTATTTCTATTGAGCTTTTAAAAAAAGACTCTATATGCTTCAGTTCAAATAAATTCCCTTTAAAAATGTTATGTACTCATAGGGCAGTCTGAACTCATGCCTATTAACAAGTGAAATAAATTATAAATTACTCTCCAATCATCATCACTTTGTCTTTTTCTCATTCTGCATTTGATTTTTTTTTTTTTTAAAGAAAGCAAGTGTTTTTAGATATTTATGAGCAACAGAATGGCCAACTGATACCATCATGTTCAGATGAGAATCTTTCAGTAATGGGAAAGGGAAATTTTTATATACTTGTCAAATTATTAATGAGACAAACTTAAAAGGAAGGAATTCCAATTTGTACCGTAACCATCTTGAAATTTAAAAAAAGCTTGCCCTTTTATTGAGCCTAATTCAGAAGAGATACAAGCTAACATAAGGAGACTCATTAAAAGGGATCTCAGCTGCTAGACAACCATCTTTACAAAGCAGAACTAATGTTACAATCTTCTCATTTTTGCATCTAAATACAGATTGCTGTATCTGAGTTTGAGAAAATTACTGTTATTTCTGAAGGAGAGAGTTAAGAGTAATGGAAAGAATTAAAAAGTAACCAGAGTTTCCAGTTGGGATATAAAGTCAGACTAAAATCTGGCCTTGAAAACAGACACCCTATTAAGTCTGAAATATATTCCAAGTTTTAAGATGAATTTAAAAGATTATGAGACCACCCTAAGTTATAAAATAAGTTATCTATTTTAGATACATCTAAGAAAATCACTAGGCCTCCCCCAGTTAGATTATCTCTGGAGGAGGCACTCTGAAATCAAATCTGAAACATCATCATTAGGGGCCAAAGCTTCAAATGTTATATCTCAGAGAGCAATAGTAATGGGTGGCCATCTACGTGTAAAGATCCTTTGCAAAATGTCTCAAACAGCAAGTGACAGTGAACTGCACAGCTGAAGTACTTTACCCTCCAATGGGACAAGATACTGCACCAGAAGTCAACTTCACATTTGAAGGAGAAATTGGAAAGAACCCAGACGAAGAAGATAACACGTTTTATCAAAAACTCAAGTCCATGAAGGAGCCACTAGAAGCACAGAATATTCCAGGTATATAAGTACTGCATGGAAAAATACTTTTTCAACTTTAAGATCAATATCAATTATCTATGCTCAAAATTGTTAGATGTTAACATTATGTTGGAAACATACTGGCTTTTGCAAAAATATCTACTACCAATCTAATTCAACAACAAAATCTCTTGAGACTTTATATCCATGGCTTAATTATTTTCTGCACATATTTGAAGGAAACTAAGACATGACTTAGAATTTAGGTTTTGTAATGGTTAATACTGTATATATAAAGTAATTCCATTTATCATGTTTCCTTCACCAGACAGTTTTGGAAACGTATCTCCAGCAATGAAGCCAGTTCGACATTTAGCCTGGGTTGCCTGTGGTTATATAATATGGCAGAATTCTACTGAAAACACATGGTATAAAATGGTAAAAATTCAAACTGTCAAGCAAGTGGTAAGTAATGTCTATAAAATACACTCTTAATAGGGTTAATGTTTACTCAAAGTGTTATGATTAGTAATTTTGTATTTAAAATAGTGTACCCAGTATTTTGAAGGAGGGGTTGGTTACAATCAACGCCAGAGGAAGTAAAGCTGCAGTTTTGAGAGAGTGAAGTCTTAAGTTATAAGTCATTTGGCATTTAGTTTTTGTGCTCAGCTTAATGCAGACTATTTCCTTTGGCAACCTAAGTTTTGTGTACAAATTACTATAGTCATGCAATACTGAAACTACCTCTGCTTTTTTCCTCTACTGAAAAGGTAGTGCCAGAGCTACTTAGAAACATGGCTGCCACCTTCTCCCCAGGGATCATCCAGAACAAAAATACTAGCACCTCAGGCTTTGTGGCCCTTGCTGTATATGCTTATCTTTTATAACCCACTGAGTCATAATTTACAGCCTCATATCCTAAGTCTGATATGACTATTCTGACCTGCCTCTCTCTAGACCTTGAACATATAAAAATATATTCTCTGATTTTAGCTTTAAGGCGTTAAGAAGAAAACAACTGTGTCAACTAGTGGTATCTAATGGAAAAGAAGGAAGACAGTGTGCAAAGAAACCACCGCAACAGTTTTAGCTCCATAAAAGACTTCCCAGCTGGCTTGTTACAGCTGGATGACTGCAGGCAGCACTTGGAGCACCTTTACTCCAAAGGCTTTTTGCAGCCAGTTAGTAGATACCTATAGGCGCTGGAGGGCAGGATACCCAATTACAATACTCACGAGTGTGGTGTCAAATACCTAACATAAACATTAAAACAACATTTTAAGAAATAGTGCCTTTTTCTAATGCATTTTTGTAGACATCAATCCTGATTACCATTCCTATAGGGGCACTGAGGCCTCAAATAATTGAGTAACCGATGCAGGTTTGATTCCTGGTCAGGGCACATATCTAGGTCACGGGTTTGATCCCCACTTGGGGCCTGTACAGCGAGGCAACCGATTGATGTTCCTCCCTCTCCCTTCTGTCTCTAAAAATCAATAAACACATATCCTCAGGTGAGGATTCAAAACAAAACAAAACTGAAAATAGTAAAATGTAGTGAATGTAGTAATCTGATTTTGAAATTAGAGCTTTGATCTCTACTTATTGCTTTGTGCATAGGAAGTATTTATACCACCAGCAACACAAACATTGCATCCACATAGTTTAGAACCACAATCAATAGTCTGGGCTCTTTAAGGCTTATATAATCAATGTACTGAATAAGTCCTGGACTCCAAGGGGCAGTACAAGCACCTGTGACTCCTTTGGTTAGTAGTGATTCTAAATGTGTCCCCAGTGTCATGATTTTTCAAGCCATGTTTTATTAGCAAAGTGTGCACAAAGACAGGGATAGTGGTTTTATGAAAGAAAACGCTTATAACCCTTCACCAAATTGTAGTTTTAAAGCGTTAATGCAAATCTCAAAAGAAGGGTTTAACCACTGCTTCAGGCTATATATATATCTTTACCTATTAAGATTCAACATGTAAGAAACCTTACTACTGACTTTTACCTTACCTTTTAAAGGACATTCTTTGTTGATACAGTTAAAGAAAGGATTACTTCAAGATAACCTGTGACTTAGCTATGTGCCCTGACTGGGAATCAAACCGGCAACCTTTTGGTGTACAGGAATACTTGCCAACCAACTGAACCACCCGTCGAGGGCTATTTTCAGTTTTTTAAAGAGAAGTTCTATTATAAAATTTATTTCCTTTAATATTTTCCCTTAAATTATGCTTTTCTCAACAATGTAAGCATTAAGGAATTTTAAATGACAAACTATAGACTAATACTCTTAAGTAGCTATCACAGCTTAGAAACTGAAAACAGAAAGGGAAATGATTTTTAGAGTAACAAATGAAAATTCCTAATTTTTAAATTGTAATTTGAAAAAATTATAAGAGAAAGCTTTTTTGTCAGGCTAAATAAATTCTGACATTGTTTTTATTTTTACTGAAGTATTATAATCATCTACTAATGAAAACTGATTTTTAAAATTAAAATATCATTTTCCCAATGATATTGTTTACACATCAGGCTTTTATTTATTATAGCAAAGAAATGACGACTTCATTGAGCTAGACTACACCATTCTACTTCATGACATTGCATCTCAGGTAAAGTACCATTTACCTTTATTTGATGCCACTTTGAAAACTGAGACTTGTTTTATAGCCACAGTATGCGTTATTAATTTTGACTCTAAATCAGAATTCATGTAAATTTAAATAGGCTCCAGGTGGAAGTATATTATACTTGCAGCAGTTTAATTTGTTTTGTGCTAGTCTTTATGAGGACTATTTTGTCTCTAAGAAAATATAAACCCAGCTGTTTTCTCCAGTGTTTTCTGAATTTTATCCTAGCGTTAGTTTCCTTTACTTGCAGGAGATTATTCCTTGGCAAATGCAAGTCCTCTGGCATCCACAGTATGGTACTAAAGTAAAACATAATAGCCGTCTGCCGAAGGAAGCACAGCTGGACTAAACGAAGACCCCAACACTGGATGGAGCGTCCATATGCTTATTAACGACGTGTATGTCAGCCTTCGCTGATACCTAGCTGAAGGGGCCAAACACACCCCCGAATGCCACTTTGTATAAATGTCTTGATTACGGCACAGAACTGTATCACTTCCATAATAAAGAGTGTCATGATGTAAAAGTGTATTAACAACAGTAACAGTGCTCTGTATATCCCATAATAAAAAGCTTCAACTCCAGCGTCATAGCAAATTCAAGTGTGCTGCATACTTACGGGACAGGGGCAGTAATGGTCTCTCTGAAAGCAACTTTTGGCTTTCCTGTGATACAAGGACAGCCATATTCTCTTTCCATCCTCTAAAAAGAGCAGGGGAAATACTTTTTTTGGTATATTGAAATTTAAAAAATAGAAAAATCCTAAGAATCTTAACTATTAGAAGCATTCATTTAAATACAATAGGTAAGCAAATGATCAATCTTAAATCATTTAAGTATCTCACAAGGATTAGATACGTTACATTAAATAATACACACTGCTTTTACAGATTCTGTATAAGTGAATTCTAATTTAGATTGATTAATTTACATTTACATCCAATTAACACAGCCACTAAAATTTCATCTTTGTTCCATCTTATTACATATTAGATGGAATGGTATATGAATCTGTTGTCAGAATCTTGTAGTGTCTCAATTTCAAATGTATGATCACAACCAGAATTTTTAATCTTAAGTCAACAGATACACGTAAGGCCTTTCCTAGGAAAGTGCATGCGCCACCTACCCATTCTTTTATCTTTATTATAATGATCTCCAAGTACTGACTTGGAGAATAAAACAGCAAGAAATGACCTGAAGAGTGGGAACTGATGACCCAACTTTCTCAGCAGGTTTCTCCCTGCAGGTTGTCTCCCTAAGGCTGGGACCAGGATATACTTAACCCAACTAACCATGGCCTAGGGGTGGATGTATGGCCTAATTGCAAATTCCCTGCACCTTGATTCTATAAGTCTGCAATGTTTTACAAATAAAAAGATTTAGAGATCAAAAATAATTAATTTGTAATACATAGTAGAGGAAGCAGTATACCACATCTGGATACAAACCAGAGTGAGTTTGAAAAAGTGCTATTAGTTTATGGACATTAGACTGAAAATGACTGACTTTTGCTCTTAACAAAACACAGACATAAAGTGAATTTAACTTCCTTGTTATTACCTGAGCATAGATTTCCAGGTGTAATTCTCCCATTCCAGATACAATTGTCTCTTTGCTCTCGGTGTCAAAGTGGACTTTAAATGTGGGATCTTCTCTTGTAAACCTGCCAATACCTTTTGAAAATTTCTCCAGATCATTCTTTAAAAAAGAAAGTCATTTCACATTTTACTAATCGTGACACGCAATGAGACTGTTGAAAGAACTTTACTGAATGAAATTAAAGACATACGCAGTGAAGAAGTAAAAATGGTCTACTATCTAGTTCCTAGGCCATACCTTTAAGTATGTGAGCTTGGGTACCACACAGCCAACAGAGCGGGGAACAGTTAGCTGATAGAATTTTCTTTCCATACCAAGATACAAGAGTCTAAGACTTAACTCTATGCCCTTTCCTATTATATAGACAAAAACTGTCCCTTTGTGGAAAACTGCCCATAAGGCAGAAAGTAGAATATGTGTTACTGTTACATAATCAAAGGAATTGGTATGTTTACCAAGACTATTGTAGACTCAAGAGGACAGTTAGGACCAACAGTAAGGCGAACGCCACACTGAGAGTTTCAAAACAATCTGTTTGGATGTGGTTTCATGCATCTTTATTCTCCTCGGATGTAATCTCCTTATGTGGTAAGCAGAATGATGGCCCTCTAAGGACATGCCTAATCCCCCACAAACCTGTGAGTGTCACTACGTGCTAAAGGGGACTTTGCAGATGTGATTAAGGTTACAGACATGAATAATTTGGGTGGGCCCAATGTAATTATATAGGCTTTTAAAAAATGGAAGAAGAATGCAGAAGGGTAGGTGGGAAGATGTGGAGAGGAAAGAAGCGGCAGGAAATATCTGAAGCATGAGAGGGGCTCATTTTACTGCTGCTGGCACTGAAGGCAGGAGGAAGGGGGCCAGTCTCTAGAAGCCAGGAACAGCCCTCAGATGACAGCAAGGAATGGGGACCCCAGTCCCGCAACCACAAGAAGCTGGATTCTTCCAGCAATCTGAGTAAGCAGGTCCCCTAGAGCCTCCAGAAAGAAACACAGCCTTGCCAATATCTTGATTTTAGCCCATTAATAATCATGTTAGATTTCTCACCTTCACAACTATAAAATAATACATTTGTGATGTTTTAAGCCACTAAGTCCATGGTAATTTCTTACAGCAGCAACAGAAAACTAACGTGCCATTGAATTACCAGTAATAATAGCTATTCCATGTGCCTGGAGCTGTGCACCAGGTATTTTGTATATGTTATCTCAAAGTCTAACCACAATGCTACAAGAGAGTTATCCACATTTTACAGGTGAGGACACTAGGTACAGATAAGTGACTTGCTCAAGGCCACACACACAGTGCCTGGCAAAGCTGAGAATGAATCCTGGATCAGTCTATCTCCAAAGTCCTTTCCCTGCACTTGCCAGGTATTCTCAGCTTCCTAGAAGATCATCCCTGCCTCCACCACTGAGATTCACAGCTTTGTGCAGTGATTTCATTATTTAATTTACTCCAGTCTTGGCCAGCATGGCTCAGTGGTTAGAGAGTTGGTCTGTGCACCAGAGGGTTGAGGGTTTGATTCCTGGTCAAGGACATACCTGGGTTGCAAGTTTGATCCCCACCCCGGTTGGGGTGTGTGCATGAGGCAACCAACTGATGTGTCTCTCACATCAATGTTTCTCTCTCTCTCTCCACCCCCCCCCCCTTCCCTTACACCTTACACTCTTGTCTAAAAAGCAATGGAAAAAATATCCTCACTCCTCTGGTGAGGGTTAAACGACAACAAAAAATTAAATGAATTTACTCCAGCAAGCAGATAATCCTGAGAAACCAAACCCCTCCCCCCGACCTCTTGGATATTGATACATTTGATTTCCCTCCATGAGTGTAAACTATCAAGACAAAAGTTTACATATATTCAGAGTTTAATTACATAAACTCTGAATTTAGGACTGAAGAACATTATATCTTTACCTTCTAGCCCTGAAGGAAAAGCAAACAATTTAGCAAAGTGCTGGGAACAGCTGTGGATGTCACTGTGGTAAGGTGTAAGACTTGCCTTTCCCCAGGTTGCTGGGATGGAGTAATTTAATGTTTCTTGCCACCTCAACATTCTCCTTCCTATAATGAAAGGGTCTGTAAAATCTCAAGTTCCTCAAAACAGATGAAGTGGAAGCTGTTAATGCATCCACAAGATAAACCAGAATATGTTCTGTAAACGACAGTTTCCAGACAACAAGAGGTCATAAATGTTCACTCAATGCATGGATGAGCTCATTTCAATAGCCACATTAACATGATTGTTATGAATGTCAAGACAATTTAAGAACTAAACAATTATGGTTCAAGATCAGGACTAATTCTAACGGCAAGCTAATGGGAATGCAGAACTTATTCAAGTAATCTTGGCTTTGTAAAAAGCTAAATGATCAAATCCAATCATAAACTTATTATATTTGAAAGTGAGAAAAACAGTCTTGTTTGCAGGATTTCCATGTTATAATTAGACATTTACTTTATAATTACCACAAATCTAGAGATGTATTATAATCCATGAGGCTATTAATCTATGTAATACACTAATGTACTTTACAGTGAGGTTTTCCTACAACTTAGGACAAATGCCTCTGTTTCCCCTTTTCCATTCCTTTATGTCCTGAATCTAGGAAGTTACACTTACCACTCTGGAGTAAATGTTATACCTTTACTTAGTAAAGAGTTATTAAGCACAGTCTCATGAATACTTTCGTACCATCAATTTCTTCAAATATACTGAGGAATAATTACTAACTGAATGGTAAATTTTATTTTTATTTTTTAAATATATCTTTATTGATCTCAGAGAGAGGAAAAGAGAGGGACAGAGAGAGAAACATCAATGATGAGTCATTGATCGAGCTCGCAACCCGGGCATGTGCCCTGACCGGGAATCGAACCCTGATCGCCTGGATCCCAAGTAAACGCTCAACCGCTGAGCCACGCCCGGCTGGGCTGAATGGTAAATTTTAAAAGCTGATCTCAATACCAAAAGAGGAAATAGAGACCATAAGATTACTGGTTATCACAAGATACCATGTGCATTGCGGAGATAGGTGAAGAGCAGTCTTCATTACGGTATACTGGGCGTTAAATCAAACTCCTACCTTGTTAGAAGGCTTCATTGCTATTGAAATGACAGGATCAGGAACATGAATTGACTCCTAAAATATTTTAAAAAAACACAGAGAAGAATTCAAATATAGCACTGTATGGGTCAGGGTGAGGGTCAGGGACAGATTAATTTTAACGTTCTTCTTTACAAAGAACAAAGGACAAGCATTATACATCTTTAGGCTAGACAACACATATCTTAGTCTGTGTGCATTAAATAAAGGAATATACTAAAATAATATTTTAATGAATAAAGATGTCTACTTATATGACTCCTCCCTCCCAAAACAACAAAAATAAAGTATCTACTTACTTAACTGTTTAAGACCCTTAAGTTTATTGACACTTTCAATTTAACATAATCATTATAATAAACCCAAATGCTGAGATGTGGAATTCTTAACAGCTGGCAGCTACATTTACTGCTGCTATCTTCTGATAAGTTACTTATTTAATCAAAATTTATTATCACTGATAAGAGAAATAGAGAAAGGACACTACACTCTTTTTACGTGATACTTCATTTATTCAACCACAACTCTGAGAGGCAGATATCCCCATTAGAAATAAAATCTTAAAGACATGAGTTACTAAGGAAGGAGCACTGCACTGGGACTAGCCTGATGAAGGTGAGAGCAATTAGAGAGGTTCCCACAAGGGAGCAGATCTTAGGGGAGAGGAGTCAGAGCTACACAGTCCAAGTGCATCTAGTGGAGACTTTCCCTCCACACTAACCCTTGGAGGATTGTGGAACAACTTTAGTGAGAAAAACCAGGTAAGTTAGCTTACACAGAACACTTGTCCAACTGACATTTGAAAAGCCACACCAATCTATACTTGACACCCACAGCACTACTCAACAAAAACTTCTGTGGTTGTTTTTCTGAAGTACTAAATGTACCACATAAAAACACAGGTTTTTGAGACTCAAGTGATACACAGCTTTGAAATTAAATGACTTACCATAGAAAGTCCACTAGTATCTTTGTTTGTGAACGTGTCTCCACTAGCACAGTCAATGCCAAACAATGCACATATGTCTCCAGCAAATACTTCGTCAACATCCTAAGTAAGAAAATAACACAAATGATACTTACAGGTAATAAAAATCAGAACAGGGCAACTAGAGCACTTGTGCAATAAACACATTACACATAAATAAACATGGCAGAATGTGACCATGAATTTTATAAAGAATGAGTTAGCTAAAACCAGTGCAACACCAACAATCAATCATGGCAAGACATACCTTAAACTTATTTAAAGCACATCTCAATAGACAAGATTTTACTTTAAATGGAAACTCAGAGCTATGGTGTGATTACTTGGAGGATATGCAGTATCGACAGAACACAGAGCCTCACAATTCTCATTATTTCTGTGGAATTATAAAAACCATGTACTGTATGTTGCCACAGTCCAGCAATGAGACGTGTATGACAAAGGTGTACAAGAAAAACCTACAAAGGAAGTTTTGAAAACAAAGGCAGGAGAATGAAGCCCACTTGACTTAAAATAATCTTAATTTCTCACAGATGCAAGCAGTTAAGAAAACAGGAAATCTAAGAACAAAGCTCTGGGGCCTCTAAACTTCCTTGTTTTTGTCCTTTCATATGGACAGTTCATTCATAACAGCTGTGCTGTGAATGAGCAAGTGTGTGTGTCTTACTTTAATGGTTACACAGCTGTACAATTCTCTTAGCTTCTGGCCCAGAAAACAGCTGTGACAATCACTAATCCCTCTAGCCTGCCCCCTGCTGCCTCTCTCTCCAAATAGCAATTCTGTCCAATTTTGAAATATTGCCTATTCATCTTCCAGGAGACACAAAAGGTATGGCCACCAAAAATTACTGAACATCCTGAGATTTGCTCATACTAATAAATTTCTCCAGGAATACAGAGCTGAACTGGGAAAGGGCAGAGTAGGAGACAACTTCACACACCCGGTATTCCTACCAAGGCCTAATCCTATGGACCACAGAAGGCTAGGACAGATTCAGAACCAAGTCAAGAATTCAAGGCAAATTTATCTCCCAGACCAGACCTTGAGAGGTTCTAAATCTTCAGATGGATTCTAACACCATTACGGCCCTGCTTGGGGTTGGTTCTGTAAGTATAAAGCTCTAGTGCAGAGTTTTCAGGCCCGCAAAATGTTAGAAAGTAAATCCACTGAACAATGTGGGAAATTATATGTGAATTTACTACTCTCACTTACCTCTGAGAACCACAGTTCCACTGTCCTAAAAACCTATTACATTCTTTGTAATAAGAGCTCTTGAGGAAAGTGTTGAATTTGTGTTTTGAGTCTCAGGGAACTAACTGTCCCTTTTCCTTAACTTTGATCATTGAGGAAACACAGCTAACTCACGAACAGTGGTTTAAACCGTGTTCCTAAATTTAGCCTATACTAATGCGCTACATCGGAATGCAGCACACCTAACTAACAAGGGAGCGGCTAGGCAAACAGCATTCAGCTACGAGTGCTCTCCTTGCGGGGCTCGGATGGCCAGGAGGCAGGTGCGTCTCGGGCGCAGGGGCATTCCTGCGTCTCGGCGGCGGGCACTTGCCTCCATCATGTCAGCGTGCATGCGAACCAGCCGCTGCACCCGCACTTTCTTCCTTGTTCGTGTGTTGTAGATGGTGTCCCCCTTCTTCAACTCTCCTTGATAATTGCGAATATAAGTTAACTGTCCAAATCGACCTGCCTAGAAGTCAAGATCGGGTAAGGGCAGAATGAATAAAAAAGCAGTGTAAGAAGCAAAATCAGGAGGAAAACATCACAACTATTTCCAAGTATTCCCTTATCAATTTTAGTAGTTTTGAACATAGGTTACATTAAACGGCTGTGGTATTCTTTTTGGTATCACAATCCAAGATACTACTACTGCTTACTCTGAAATAAGTTATTAAAAATATTTTTAAATTATATATATAAAAAATTAGACTTTTGTCTTCTAATATTATTTTATAAGTCCAGTTTAATATAATTAGACATAAAAATAAGGTATAATATTGGAAAGATGACAAAAATATCATTAGAAACAGCAAGACATCTAAAAACTTTGATAATCACCTGGAAAGCTATACAAATAAGAATTCTGTAAAGTGACTGAATATAAAATGAATAATTAAGGATCACTTTCTCCTGAATAGTAACAATAGTAAGATATGTATTTAAAGTTGCCAATTCTTCCCATATATTAATTTACATGTTTAACACAACAGCAATCAAAGCCCAAGAGAAATTTTTAAACATTTAATTAGTGATTTTAAAAGTCACTTAGAGAAATGGATAAAAATAAAAATTTTTGAAAACCTATGATAATGAGAAGAAACTAAGACTGATATAAAATAGAACTAGCACAAATTAGACTGAAAAACCCACAGAATATAGTATAAATATCTAAAATGCTTAATTCATTTATCAATAGATAAAGGAGACATGACAATCAATGGAAAAGTATAACATTGTTGAAAACTGGTAACTGGACAATTGTTCTTGGGGGCAGAGGAGATACATTTGGATCCTACCTCACAGCACACAGTAAATCAAATTCCAGTTGGATTAACAATGAAAAAAAAAATCCCACCACAAAAAAGTAGGGAAAAAAGAGAAAATATTTATTAAATATATTCAAAGAAGAGGGTTTCTAAGATTAAAAATGAGAGAATGACTAAAAACAAAGACTGATAAATTTGACTATATAAAATTTTAAGTACTAACTGCTTTTAAAAAATCAACTTTATTAAAGCTCATAAAACAAATAAGTAAAATACTTTTACCCTAATTTAAAAAAAATAAAAGACAATTACAAAAGAGAAAACACAACTGCATAATAAATACAGTATATGAAAAGAATATTCTCTATCATTAGGAATTAAGGCAAGATGAAATATTAAATACCATTTTTCATTTATGATGTAATAATTTTTAATAAATAATATTCAATGCTGATAAAGAGTCTCTGAAATAATCCAATACATTAATTCTGAACATGTGAAAACAATCTGGCAACACAAACCATTAAATATTAACATATTTCATACCTTTAATACTATGATTGCTATTCTGGGAATCCTAAGAAAATATTCCTAAACACACATTTTTAAAAGCTTTATGCATAAAAATTGTCACTGCATTGTTATTTCTACTTCTTAATTTAAAATTACTTTTTTCTCATTTTAGAGATAATAAGAAATATATTTGTAAAAACTTCAGAATAAAATCTAGAAAAAAGCCCCCAAAATATAATTCCATCCATACCACTGTTAAAACTTCCAACTTATCCACCTTTTTCCCCCACATAAAATATGAACAGAAGCAACAACACTCCAACAAAAAGTATACCCAGTGGCCAAATCTTGGTTTCTAATACCATTGTTTATAAAAAAGAACCAGGACTCCTACAGAAATGGCTGATTCTAGGGCTGGGGCAAGGAATACACAAGATAAGCCTGGAGCATACTGTAATGCCAGAAAGGGAGAAAGCAGTCAGAAAAGCAAACATTGGAGAATGTCAAAGAGACTCAGGAGCCAACTGAAAGAGCTGCAATGGCCACACCTGGTCGATCTAGGCAACAAAATAAGTAACGTGCTACTGGACTGTGACTCAAAGTACGAAGTAAATATCAGTAAGTCCATACTGATAGAAATGACTGAATAAATGAATTAAAAGGGAGAGAAAAGACAACTCTCCCCTACAGAAGAATCCCAAACAACTTAAGTTGATATTGCTCCCTCAAGGAGGCAGAGCCTAATTCCCCACTCTGTAAGTGTGGGCTGTGCATAGTACCTTCCTTCTAGACAGTCAGTATGGGAAGGGGGAAACGAGAGTAACAGCGGAGAAACCTATAACCAAATCTGTCAGAAGAGTCATTTGGTAATAGGAATAAAAGCCTAAAAGAAAATTTCTTCATTTAGCAGTTAAGTACATTAGAAAGCAACTTACCTCCAGTTTAAAAGCCAAGCCTACAAATGGGTGGGAATTGTCTCTTTTGGAGTTCATTAAGATTTTGGTTTTCTCTTTTGAGTCACTTAAAATAAAAGAAATACAACTCTGTGAGATGCAATATTTGATATTTCTTTTATATCAATTTGTTTCATTAGAGTATTATCTGAGAAAAAGCACATGTGCTAAACACTTCTGACCTCACATATCAGTGAAATTTCACTGAAAGAGATATGTAAGAATAGCTGCTCTGTGCGTAGTCACTACATTATGACAGGACCAGAGGAAACTTAAAAAAACACAAAAACAAAAAACCCCACACAGAAATGGTCTAGTAGAGAAAGAAAAGAAAAATAATCAATGAGAGCTTACGAAAAAAAGTTTGCTTCTTAAAGTCTGTTTTTAGTATGACTGAGAACAGCTGGTCTCAAATGAGAACATTTTCTAATGCTGTAAACCTTGATGGCTAATAAAACCAATCATGCCTCTAACTCACAGATAGACTATGAGAACCAGTATAATACACATTTTTGTAATGCCAAAATTGTTACCCAAATAGAAATGGTGATTGTTTTTGTAAATTATGAAAAATAACACAAACACAACTACAAGAATCATTCCTTCATAATGCATAAATGTTAAAGTATTTCTGCATAAAATGAGAATCAATTTCCAAGACTCACTCCTCCTGATTGAGAATTGCGTAATTCTGGACATCGGATGGATTTGGGAGGTAGTCTAAAACAGCATCTAAAAGAGGCTGAACTCCTTTGTTCTTCAAGGCACTTCCCAAAAAGACAGGAGTAAATGACCTATTTAAAGTAGCTCTTCGGATTGCAAGCTACAAAAGAAAAAAATACAATGATTAGTCAAACCTGAAAATTACATTTTGTGTTTCAGATCAATTACAAATGAAACAAAGGAAAGAAATAAATTAATACTCTTTGGAGCACTGGCTCTAGTAGAGATTAGAATCAGGTCTTCCATAACTTAAGGTCAAAATACAAAACAAAGAAAAAATAAGTTCCTTTTTCAGGGCTAGGAAGCTGCTTTCAACACTCTTGGAATGTAATTAATTTTTAATTTGCTGGCCAGTGTGGCTCAGTTGGTTGAGTGTTGTCCCGTTCACCGAAAGGTTGCGGGATAAAATCCCGGTAAGGGCACATGCCCAGGTTTTGGGTTCGATCTCCAGTCAGGGTGCTTGTAGTAAGCAACAGATCGATGTTTCTCTTTCAAAATCAATACAAACGTATTTTAAAAAATATATAATGTATATATATACACATAGGAAATAGATACACATACAGTGTAAACAGTATGCTAATCGTGTAAAATAAAACAAAAATATATATATTTTAAAAAATCTCTTGAAAGATACATTAGCAACTTATTAACTGGTTATCTATTTTAGGGAGGGGACAGAGAACTGAGCAGCTATGTATACTTTTTAAATGTTTAAACCATATGGAAGTATCAGCTATTAAAAAATTTTTAATTAACTGATTTATTCTTTTTTTAAAGAACATACATACTTATTGCTATAACATTTCTATATTTATCTTCTTTCTTCTTGATAAAGATATACTCAAGAGGTTGGCTGTTTAAGTCTCTTTTCTAAACAAACTATGACCCCCCCCTTTACATTTTCAGATATTATATATAACTCATATAAAATAACATAATAAATATATTATATTATATAATGTCACTTGGTTATATAAAACTGTTATATAAAACTGTTATATAACAGAATAATATGCCATGTCAAGTATATTTTGAAGAAACCAATTATGTTGAATACATTTACTCCGATTTTATTAATAAAACCCAGGCATAAAAGCATAAAATCATGTTCCCTCTGTGCAAAACCAAACGTTATATTAACCTTGTTAATATAAGGCTTATTTTGAGAGCACTTGCCTTTAAATCAGAAGTTGAGGGGATCTTTTCTTCCAGGAACATCTCACCAAGCTGCTCATCTGAATTAGCAATACATTCAATCAGCTCCTGCCGGTGGTCAGCTGCTGCTGTCCTGAATTCAGCTGGAATTTCTCCATAGCGAACAATCTGACTAAGTGAAGAAAAGTTATATTTTGGCAGTTTAAGGATATGCAATTAAATCTATAAAGCACCAATGAAAAAGCTAAACTAATAGCTAAAATGTTTTTTTAGATGAGAAAGAGCTCTGATATATTTGTCTTAATATGGCAAATAATACTAATGATATCTTTAAAATTCAGACAGGTAGCGGGCAAAACAGACAAAGCAAATTGCTCCAGATTGTTCTACTAGTAAATGGAAGAGCCAAGATTCAAAGCCTCTGGCTCCAAAACCAGGTGAGCACTTCAAAATTCTATTAACCAAATTAACCCAAATGTCACAGTCTCTTACAAGCAGGATTAGAGACGTGACTATTCCTTCCCATTAGGAACAAACCCAATCACACAATTTTTAACCCAGAATACCCCACTTTATAGTAAAAAAAGGTTACCAAATATGACAAACTTTTCAACCTTTGCCCCAGTTCTCCATTCCTCTAGGGGCCAAATAGGTAAGAGTCACAAACAAAATATATACAACTGAGAAATGAATATACTTGATATTTAGAAATATTAGTATGAAAGTTTTCAAAGTTTTTTTTTGGTATTTTTAAATAGAGAGGGAGAGGGAAATAAGCATCGGCGTGAGAGAGAAACATCAATCAGCTGCCTCTTGCACATGACCCAATGGAGAACTGTACCCGCAAGCCTGGAAATATGCCCTACTGGGAACTGAATGGGTGACCTTTCGGTGCACGGGACAATGCCCAACCGACTGGGCCACACCAGCCAGGGCTCAAAGTATTTTTCAAATGGAAGCTAATGTCAATAAAATAATAATCTTTTCAGATTATTAAATAACTAAATAGAAACGTAAAAGCCAATTGCCAATAGTTCTAAAGAACACTCTTTATAGTCTTTAGCACTTAATTTCTTCCTTTCTGGCAAGCTCTCTGGTTCACAGACTTCTTAATGTCAGAATCATCTGTGGAGTCCTTTCAAAATATACAAACCCCGTCCAGGGCTGGGAAAGGGGGCAGGTATATTAACCACCTGTACTTCTGGTGAACAACAAAGTTTAGAAGCCTCTACTTTAGAAGATAGAAACTTGTGCCCTGGTAATTCTGGGGATGTAGATTTACTCATGTACTTACCAATATTTTTTGAGTCCCTGTTATATACCAGAAAGCTCTAGGGCTGGGGAAGTAGCAATGAATAAAGCTGATAAAAACCCCTGTCCTCTTGGGCCTTACATTCTGAGGAATAGTAGAAACTTACTGTCATTACTCAACTGTCACACAAGAAGTGTGAGAAACAGCTCATCCGCTGGACAGTGCCCATCTTTTCCCTGCCTACAAGATGGCTGATAAATTCTACATTTAACTGATCACGACACCCTTTACCCACCTGCCAGACCAGCAATCCTAATTCATAGCAAAGGAAGGAAGTCCCTCAAGAAGTATGCCCAACCAACTGAGCCATAAGGGCCAGGGCTCTTCAATACTTTTTAAAATGTAAGAGCTTAACAGTATATTTTTAACACTTACCCAAAGTCTCCATCAAAATAGATGGCTCGTTCCTCAATAAGATCTATAATACCTTTAAATTCACCCTCCAAACCAATGGGTATCTGCATAAATGCTGCATTATGATTTAGTTTAGACCTGAAAGATAAAAATACATATATTTACCTCCTTTTTTCCTCCCCAAATCCCTTTGACATGACAAAATAAATATTAGAAATCAATGACAGATGTTGTAGATCTGGGAGGGGTGTGATCAGCAGGTCAGAAAATATATAAAGCAGCTGGAAACAGACTGACAACCAAACTCATCACGCTCACAACTCTATTTAGGCAACAAGAACTCTAAAAGGATGGTAGAGTAACTATGCCCACATCTCATTCTTTGAATCAGCTGACTCTAGCGAAACAGAGCACAGCTGTTTAAAGAGAAGTTCTTAGGGGAAAACTCTCAGAGCTGGTGTCAAAGCCAGACACTTGTTATCAGCCTGTAACCCCATCAGGCACAACCACTGAATAAAAACTACACTCACAGGCAGGAATTCTCACTTGAGAAGAAATATGCTCTAGCTACCTAGATTCTAGGTGCCCATCTATAATTATGGCTAGATGGCTAGGAATCACCAAATATGTGAAGGAATCCAATAGCTTGAAAGAGAGGTGTGAGCTCAAGAAATAGTGCTAACCTCCAAGGAGAGAGTTACTAGAAGAAAATAAAATGTAAAGATCTGAGAATTAGCTCTATTAATCAAGACACTGCAATAAAAGAAAGTTTAAGGAAATGTATTATATATAATTGCTGAAATTAAAAATAAAAAAACAGGCTAAATAACTGAAGGGATGCAAATGAATGGCAGATGAGTGAACTGGAAGAATGACCTCAAGAATTCGCTCATTCCCAGTGCAAAACAGAGAGAGAAAGTAGGAGAAAATATGGTAGAAAAGTTAAAACACAGAGACCAGATTCAGAAGTTTCAAAATCTGTTTAATGGGAGTTACAAATGAGGAAACAATTAAAAAGGGAGTGGAGCAAACCAAAGTAGGCAAATAGATGCTAAAAAGAGAACATTCCTAAAATTCAGAAAAAGACTTGGTAGAAAGAGGCCCTGTATTGCCAACAAGTAAAATATAAGTAATAAAGATAAAAAGTGAAAATGTTTCATTTTACCAGAAAATATTGCAAGTATCCAATAAAGAAAAAATTTCTCTCTCATATGCTCAAATACATCACTTTCATCAAGTGCACACAGCAATGTGGTCACTTAAAGTTCCTCAACATTGGATCTTTTGTCACCAGACACATCTCTTAGTCTCTCCAATGACACAAACTTTGCTGCCTATGTCCATCAGCATTCTTGTGAAACATGAGTAGAAACTACAGCTCCATTTACACACCTACAGGTGGTGAAAGGTAAAACCAACTCTTTTCAAGGGCTATCAGAAATAAAAAGAGAATTGTGCAAAATGTAACGTGCTATAAACAGCACTGGGTTATGTCTGGTACAGAAAGGAATACTCCTGTTATCTTAGCAGGTATTTTACCATACAAGGGAATACAGCATACTACTTTGGGGCATTAATTATATTCCTCAAGTAAAAGTTAAACTGAAGATGATTCTCAAGATTTGTCTAAATAAACACAAAGTACTTTTAGAATCTACTTTAGATTATAACTTCTCTAATTATAGCAAAACAGTATAAACTGACAGATTGTTTTTGGACTTCACCTTCAACATCCCTACAATTTAAGTCATATTTTCCCCATTTCACAGAGAAGGCAGTTGATGCGATCACACCACAAACCAAACTACTGAATTCAATGTTCCATTCATAAGGTAAGTCACTCACATAAATACATTTTTAAAAGGGGGAAAAATGTAAGGATAAAGCTTAATGACACTGAATTAACTGTTCTTCTGGATATAAAGTTTGTTATCCAGATCATCACCCTCCCTCTGTTCCTTCTAAGGTTCAGTACCTCATTTGCTGCAGTGCCCTGGCTGGGTTGGAGCCCATTCGGTCCAGTTTGTTAATGAAAGTTAGAAATGGAACATTGTAGCGCTTCATCTGCCGATTAACAGTCATGGTCTGGCACTGCACCCCTCCAACTGCACAGAGAACAAGGATTGCACCATCCAACACTCTCAGGGCCCTTTCAACTTCTATTGTGAAGTCCACATGCCCTAAATGAGACAAAGAAGTGTGTGAGCATCATAAAAGAGCAGTCTGAAATTTTATAATATGCATACTTAAAAGTTTTTGTATCCCTGCTCATCACATAAGTCTTCTACTTAAAATGCGAACTTTTAAAATCACCAGTACCACTCACCATAAGGTCCAGGGGTCCAACAAGATCATTTCAAAAAGAGACAAGGGCATGGGAACCTTTGGAATCAGCTGCAACATGTAAAGGGCAAGAACCTTCCTACTCAAAATTTACTAGCACTATCTTTCAGGAAACCCACAAAAGGATGATTTCTCTACCAGGGACTCAGTCACACTTCTGGGCACAATGTGACTAAAAAATGAGCTGCGTCATAGTAGAGGAAAGAGGTAACTGTGCTTTTGCCCAAACAAGCTGCAATAGAACCAAAAACCCAACTCACCAGGAGTATCTATAATGTTGATATTGACATCTTTCCACATAGTATAGGTGGCTGCTGACTGAATAGTGATTCCTCTTTGTCTCTCGAGTTCCATGGAATCCATGACAGCACCAACTCCATCTTTACCTTTCACCTAAACACAAGCACAGCAATTCAGATTTTTCTGTCCCTGCATTCCAATAAAGAAATCTTTACTGAGATGGAACCAGAACACAGGGAGTTACATGACGCAACCTGCAGAGAAGCCTAATTTATCAAAACATATTCTCTCATTACAGATTTTGCCCTCGATTACCTGGCTAACCCTTTTTTCATTGCCATTCTCAGCAACTACTGCCATAGAACAATCACCCAGTCTTAGAGCCATCTTTGCTACTTTGGCACTCTTCCTGCCCACCAGTCTTGTGCTAATCTGCTCAGAGAACAGGTTTTTTCCCCTGCTCTGCTACATGTGGATTTTGAAGCCCAGTGGGCAGGATTCAGCTTTTAAAGTATGTGATTTAAGAAGATGATCTTCATCTGAAGAAAATTTTTAAATGGAGAGTTAAGTTACTCATTGATATATGTAATTTCTTCAGGAGAGTTTCAAGATTTTCTTAAATAATTTTTTTCTGATATATGTATTTTTTAAACTATTAAGCTCATACTACACATCGCTTTAAATCCACTATTCCACTTATTATAAACATCTCTCCATAACATTAAAAATTATGTAAATACTATTTTAATGGCTGCTTAAGGGTACATTGTATTGATTTAACATTCTCAAGACTCAGTATACTTACAGTAATGGTTTCTAGATAGATTCCTCAGAGCAACATTTTAAGCCTACTTGAGCTATCCACTGTGTGATATGACTTTGATTAAAGATCCACTGTTATCATTTAAACCTTGCAGGTTTTGTGAAGTTTATTAAATCATAACTACAAAACAATTAAAACAAAGCTCTAACTAATCTGGAATCAACATGAACCAGATACCTCATGCATCTTTGCAATTCTGCCAGTGTAGTAAAGCACTCGTTCTGTTAATGTAGTTTTCCCAGAATCGATGTGAGCTGAGATTCCAATATTTCTTATCTTTTCATTAGGAATCACCCCCGATGAACACCATCGGCAGACCTTCCAATTAACCTGAAAACAAACAAACAAACAAAAAACAAAGCTCAATTCCTTGTACTTTTTACAAGGTAACAACGGGCAATTAGAATGGGTTGTGTGGACATCTTTCCTCCAAGGCATTTCAGTGAATACAAAACATCATCACGCCCGGCCGGGCGTGGCTCAGCGGTCGAGCATCAACCTAGGATCCAGGTGATCGGGGTTCGATTCCCGGTCAGGGCACATGCACGGGTCGCGGGCTGCAGCGGATCAATGACTCTCTCATTATTGACGTTTCTATCTCTCTCTCTCCTTCTCCTTTCCTCTCTCTGAAATCAATAAAGATATATTTAAAAAAAACAAAAAACAAAACAAAACAAAAAACACCAAAAAACACACATCTGACAGCCTGGAAAGGCAAAAGAGTAAATGTCTCAACCTGCAACTCCTGCAAATCAAAGGAGAGACTGCAAGAAGACAGAAAAGACAGTATTAAAAATAATTAAATAAAAAAAGATATTCAAATAAATTAATTAAAGGGGCAGATACTTTTACTGAATGTTACAGGCTTGAAAATATAGATGGGGGCTGATAAAATCAGAAAGCTCCCAACAACTAGGAAATAGTTTCTAGTTTAAATTTTACCTGATTATTTTGCTTCCCCATTATTGTAGTTCACAGCAAGCAAGGATGCTTAAGGGCTTACATGCTCTAGGCAGTGGTGCCAACAGCTCCAAGGCAGCCTACAGAAGGTGTCCAATTCCTTCTACACAAAACCAATCAATGACGCTTTTTAAAACTTTTTTTAATCAGGGGAAGGGGGGGGCAATCTTGCATTTTATGGAATCAAGACACAATATAAACCTCTTCCTAAAGGACTGTACATCCAAATGCACTGCGGCCACCTCTGGGAAAAGGGAAGCAGAAGACCGTGAAGATGGGTCAAATACGAGATGGAACCTGGGCGAGAGGCGCTCAGCCGCGTCAACGCCGGGGAGACCAGCGAGCGAAGCAGTGGGGGTGCGTGACAGGCCAGGCTCCACTCCGCTATAACCCCACCTCATTCTGCGCCCGCCCCGCAAAGGGCAGAAACAAGAGCACAGAAAAGTAAAGGGGGGTTCGAGCGCCAACTCGAAGGCGCCGGGGCAGGCTGAAGGGGGGCGCAGGCGGGACAGCCACCCTCTGCCGTGAAAAGAGCGCCTGACACCGAGTCAGAGGCCCTGGGTTCGAGCCTTGGCCACACTCATTTTCCCGCGGTCTTGCCTTTCACTCGTCACTTCTCCCTAAGGCACAGCAAACAGTAGAGGCTTAGCCACAAATGGAGGCGCGCCCAGCCTCCCAGGCACCGGGCGCTGCTCGCGAGCACCGAGGTGTGAACGTACGAGGAGCTTTCGGCACGGGCACGACGCCCGCGTCCGGAGCTGTCGGGAAGGAGGGGTCACTACCTCCCTGGTCCCGGAGGGCCGCAAGGTCCCGGGGACAGCCCCGGCTCGGGCTCGCCTCGCCGGGCACTGATACCTGCTTCCCCTGCCAGCCCAGGGCGGCCGGGACCCGCGGGAGCGGCCCGCGGCCCAGAGCCGCGGCGGTCGCCGCGCCCAGCAGCCTCATGGCAAACGCAGAACACGTGCGAGGGTCCCGCGGCTCCGGGTCTGCTCGGCAACCGCACCGCACCGGGAGCGTTCAAAGTCACGCCGGCAGGCGGGCCCGGAAGAGCACTTCCGGGGCGAAGGACGCGAGGGCGGAAAGAAGGGAAAGAGGGAGGAGCTTCCGGACCTCAGCGCAGAGCTGCGCCCTCCGCTGCCGGGGCGCCCTCTGCCGGCTTGGAGGAGAAAGTGCAGTCGCTTCGAGGCTCTGAGCAAGGTTCTGCACACCCCAGAAAGATGCAGCCTTAACCGTGACTGTTTTGTCAGTATAGCACCGTGGAAAATGCTTGTAACAGACTTTAAGTGGGAAAAATGCAAAATTGTTATCTATGCTATTACAAATATAAAAAATTACTCTCTGAAGGACATGACCTGAAGAGAACGTGGGAAAATAAGAACTATTTGTGCATTTCTCATTTCAAGATATTCAGTCCTTGTTCGATGTTCGTTACATGCCCAGGCCGAGGAAGGCAGCATCCTTGCTATTCCACTTGAACCTCTTAGCGGCATCTCAAACGTCGTGTCCAGGGCGGAGCTTCTCTGATCTTCCTCCCGAACCCGTCCGCAGTCTTCGTCGCATGAATGGAACTCCGCTGAGTCGCCCGTATGAAAAGTGTTCGTCACTTTGACAGCGCTGCTGGACACCCCTAACCTGCGAGCACACGCTGTCGGCACTGCCTTCGGAAGCAGATGCAGAACCTGCGCCCCCCCCCCCGCGGAATTACTGTACCAGCCCTTGGGCTGATCCGTCAGCACAGGAACCAAGGTCAGGCCGCTTCTCTGTGCACGCTCCAGCCAGTGAACTCATGGTGGCGGTTCTCTCTACTTTAGTGTGAGTCTGAAAGTTCCCATAACTAAGTTCTAAGAAGGAAATCGGAACCGCGTCCCCTCCCGCCACCCTCAGGGCCGGCTCGCAGCCCAGGGCAGCTCTGCCTCCCTTGCCCTTTCGCGCCAGCCCCACGGGCCTCCTCCTCCGGGACGAGCCGGCTCTGCCCCGGGAACCGGGGCCTCCTTCCCTACTTTCTTCTCTCCGCTCAAACAGCCCGTCAGCGAGGTGCTCCCGGGCCGACTCCCCGACTCCCCGACAGCAGCAGTTCCCGCCGCCCCACCCCCCAGCTGCTTTCCTTCCCGCAGAGCTGCTCAGCCACCCCAGGTCCTGTGCGCGCTTATCGTCTGGGACAGTGATTTGGTTAATTGCTCTAACCCCTTGCATGTGCTAGATGCTCAATAAATATGTGTTCTATGAATGAATGAACGAGGTCAAATAAATAGAAATAAGCAAATTACAAGGGACAAGAAAAAAAATTAGATTCGATGAATTTTTGCATATCATTTATGTATTAATTTACAATAAAGGATTTATTAGCTACTTTGATAGTCATTAAAGTTGAATATACCTTTAAATAAACCTTTTCATGTATAGGTTTTTAAAAATGTAGTCTTTACAAGCCTTTATATGTATTTGTCTAAAATATATAAATTAAATACATAATTATGTAAGTGGTAATAAAATTAAGGTTTTTACTCTAATTCTAAGATAATTGTTAAATAAAAGTTTATCTATTACACTGAAATTACCACTGTAATAAAATTTCCTTCAGTAAAGATTCATACTCATTATCTTGTGTGCATATATATTCATATTTCTTTAAAATTATACCAACTATATTCTTAATTATTTTTATTAATACCACTTTTAGCCAAAGTAATCAAATTTTGTTTTGTTTACATAGAAAGCTGAAAGACAGAAAGCCAAGCACTGTTTAGGTCAATTTTTATGAGTACACATTACAGATTGCCTGTTAAGTTTTAAAGTGGTAAATGCACATATATAAATATCATTCAACCTATTTGCACATTGTGTTCAGTCATTTTATAATATATAAAGATAAAATGAAACTATCTTTAGCAACCAAAGCTTTGTATCACTTTTACTTAGAAATTGTCCAAGTATATAAGGTTTAATTTAACATTTCTGAGGTTTTGAAAAGTTAATTGAGGACTTAAAAAACTAAAAATTTAGCTAAAATTTAGCTAGAGCCAGCTTTATACTGTTAAAAAATAAACTGAGGCATTTTAAAAATTTTGTTTGAGCAAAATCGATTCCAATAGGGCAGTGTCAGCCTGGAAGTGATCAGGGGCACTGAACCAACGGAGCTAGGGGAAAGTCAGAGGCGGCAGGAGCAAGGCAAGGCGACTCTGGCTGGCTAGAGCTTAAGCAGTTGCCTTACTTGGGAAAGCCTCATTGGCTGTTTGTGGGTGTCTTTAGGGTTCAATTTCTTAACCTGAGGCCTTACGGGCTTAGGTGTTGCTTTGCTCACGGGTTACTAAAGCCACCTCAATCTAATGGCCTCCTTGTTCAATAACACAAATATGAAACTATCTGTGTAAAAGGCTAATTACCTTCCCTCCTCAAGAAGAGAGGAGTTTAAATATAAACCACATAGTTAAAAAGCCCTGAAGTATGAAAATAAAAGATGGGCGGCCTTCTACATAAATTACATGTTCTCTTTAACTTCAGACAAATAACACAAAGGCTGTCCCCTTGAGGTTTTGTGTTTTTCTGGTGTTGTCTTCTAAGGTACTTCTCAAGTGAGTCTTCAACGTGTCACAGTTCCCCGAAGTGGTCACTACAATTCCTCGCTGAAGTTATGCTAGAGGTAGTACCAATCTATTAGCTGACAAACCCAGGAAAAATTGCCTGATGTGCTATCAAATGTAAAACATTGTTATGTCTGTCTCAGGCTGACTACTGACCTGAGAAACGTGGTTAGAAGGCAACATGGGTGGACAGGATTCCCCCAAAGCAAGCTTCTCATACAAAGGCAAGACTGAGGTAAGTTTTCACGGACAAATAATATAAGATGGTGGGGAAGCAGACAGAAGATAGATGTGTTTATAGCCAAATTCACCAGAGGACACCAATCTGATCAGAACCTCCAAACTCCAGCATGATACTGGGGCCAAAGAGATCATCAGAATGCAGATTACTGCAAAACCCATGTAAATCAGGGACAGAGGGGCCTTAAGAGGTCTCAGACATGTACATAATTACCAAACTGAAGAGCCTATTCATTGCAGTAAGGGTCTAAGTCGAGTGTCAGTAGAATCTCCAAATAGTCCTAGACTGACCAGCTTAAGACAACTATCTTAGTGCATTCGGGCTGCTGTAACAAAAATACCATAGACTGGTTGGCTTATGATAGAAATTTCATGTGGTTCTGGGGGCTGGGAAGTCCAAGAGCAAGGCCAGGGGGATTTGGTGTCTGGTGAGAAAACACTCCCTCATTCTAAGGCAGTCAACTTCAATATCTTCATAAGGAAGAAAGGGCAATGGAGCTCTCTGGGTCTCTCTGATAAAGTCACTAATTCTATTCATGAGGGTTCCACCCTCATGACCTAATCACCTCCCAATAAGCCCCACCTCCAAACACCGTCACACTGCCACACGAAGTCATGAAGGTGATGAGAACATCATTGAGACTTCCAGCACCAGGAAAATCTCTAAAGTGGTAAGGGGCCTAACTGAGCAACCTGGCCTTATTATCAAGGCTACATTCAACAAATTGTTAATATCCTTGCATTCCCCAAAGACCCAGGGTACCAGAAAGATCAATGTTGTCCATTAAGAAAAAATAATATGTGAACTACAAGCTACAGAGTGCCTTATTTTTTTATACTGGTTGACTTCAGCATTATGGTAAAAATAAATTCTCAAAAAAGTCAATTTCAGCATCACATGAACATAAAGATTTGACATTTAATCTCTATATGTCTAGTGGCCCCTTAGGAAGCACTATGGGATAAGAAATATATTTAATTCCATTTTTATTTAATTTCTAAGGTAAATAAATTGGGAGGGAAAAAGAATCCATGAATTCTCTGTTATACGATGCACAGAAATTATATTGTTTTAAGTACATTTATTAAAGTGTTTTCATATTTGAATATAATGATTCCAGTCATCATCAGTGTAATGATTTACAAAAGAATTACAGTATCTATTCTTGAGATTTTGCTCTATCCAGTGAATTTAAACAAGTGTTCTTTAACATTTATGCCTTTTGACAACTACCCAATGTATTATAGTATGCTATTAGTACACTAAAGTATGTAAAAAAGAAAAATTTTAACATCTGTAACTAATACACAATCATTTTTCATTATAAAAATTAATTGATATATGTGCATCTTAGTGACTAAAGGCATGAAACAGACTAGTAAAATTAACAGGATATGATATAGAAAACTAGATGATTGATTATAAGCACAATCACATAATTCTACTTCAAAGTCAAAAAAGGAAGATGTCAGGATTATAGAGCAATAGTGTATTTCTTCTTCTATTTTTCCCCTTGAAACAACAAAGACAAGAAACAAGATTTTATATTCTAATAAAGTTCAAACGTAATTTTTATAAAAACGAGTTAATGCTTGAATTCTAGAATAAAAACGGTAGAGCTGAATTTTTACTGGTATAATTAAAAGGGGACCGACTGAATTAAGTACCTTGCTCAAACACACACATCACCTAGCTAAGAAATTTTGAGACAATCAATCACTCAGGTTTGCAGAATACCAAATGCATTTTTCTAAATGTCACAAAAAGGCTGAGCAGAGTTTCTCCAAGGACACTCCAACGTCAGAATGTTAACGGTGGAGGCAGATTAAGCTGTCTGTGGGAAAGGAGAGTAGAAATATGCTGCCTTAAGAAGTTACAAAGAAAGGTCAATGTAAAGCCTGATAAATGTTAAGAATGTAATAAAGAACAAAAAATATACTGTATAAAGAGACTATAAGAAAACTCATGTATATTAACCATTTAAAATATTGCTTTGAAGATGAACTATTTGACCTTTATTTTCTTTATCAAAATGACAATTTCTCATAAGTACTAGCATAGTTTTGCTTTATTTTTAAAAATCTTTAAGCTAGCTAGCTACATAACACATTATAAAATTTGAGCTAAATAATTTTAAACTTTATTAACATGACTCTAGAGTAGTGTTAGTGAAAATCGAGGCCATTTTTTTTTAACGTTTAACTTTCTTATAACTAATTACATAGAACTAGCTTCACATTATCTTGTATCAAAGAATACACAGCCGACAGGAAAATAACTGGGAAAGCAACATCAGCATGTGAGCTTTAAAAACTAGTATGTTTGAAAGAGTTTGATTGAATGTTTAACAACTTTGTCACACAGCTGAAAATCAAAGTTTTATTTCTAAAGTCGAGACAATATAAAGCTAGCACTTCCAAGAAAACGCTGACATATCAGAAGAAAGTTGCTAAGTATAGTATTGATTTGACAAGAAGAGATTGGTCTTATGTGTATTACCCAGCACCATTACTTTCTCTGTTAAAACAACCCAAACTGAACACATCAAATGCGTGGCGTTTATTTTTTGTTGATTTTCACAGGTGACCCTCTGATGTTGAGCTTGTCCACAAAAACATCTGATCTTCTTCCACGTTCAATGGCTGGATTTTGATGAGATTTCTCCCTGAGAAATATTCATATGAAAATTAATACCATTTTTTAAATGGTCAACAGTTTATAAATCAATACAAACATGTTAAAAACCACTGTAATTTAAGCAAAGTTTTATCTTCACAGTTCCTTAATAGCTTTGAAAAACACACTGCAGACTATTTCACTTAACATTTAGGAAAGCAGCAGCTGCTTTCCTGAGATAGAATTAATGATGTATGGTTTAACCATGATGTTCGGCATGGTAGCCATAGTAATATCATTTATATTTAAATTAATTAAGATAAAAATTTTAAAATTCAGTTCCTCAGTTGCACCAGCCACATTTTAAGTGTGACAGTACAGATATATAACATTTCCATCTCTGCAGAAAATCATTTCAGAAAGTTCTATCACACAGTGCTAGTTTACAGAAGATGTCCCTGATAGGACCACACACTTATAGATTATCTATAAAGAACATGCATTCTTTCACTGAGACCTGGATTTCATAGTCAATCTTACCACTGTTGGGTTTTTATCAATAAACTTTTCAAAGTGAGACAAATATCATCTAAAGTTAATATGGGAGCAGATTTTCTATAGAAAATATTAGGGCTCTAAACTCCAAACAGTTATTTTAAAATGAAAGATGCTAGCACATGAAATTCTGTAAAAGGCTTCTGCTTTGCTACCCCCTTGGCTACCGCTGGTTCTGTGAAGCCTTCTGCGGCAATCCTCCCCTTTATGCCTTGAACAGGTCTCTGTTTGAAGGCCTACTGAGGTCTCTCTCTGTCTCTCTCCCTCATGTGATTTCAATAGGAATTAGGTACAGTTTTCCATTTTTCCCCCCAGAGAACCAAATTCAATTGTAACTCTAGAATATATACTAAATGCATAAAAATCCCTATAATCTTTAACATTTCCATTTCACAGCTATTCCAAAGGTAATTCCAGAGGAGACTAAATTTTTGCAAAATACTTCCGAAATATCTAATACAGATATTGCTAAACATTAAACAGGTGTCTGAAAATGCATTTACCATTAAATACTGATTTTTTACTTATTAGGAAAGCTTTGTTAAGCCTTTAAAACCAGTCCCTTTTCCCTTATCTCTAGATACCAAAATCATTACTTGCTATGAAACATGACTCCTACCTACTACATCCACATTAACACCTATTTCACATGAATAAACATATAACAGCAGGTGACAGTTCCTTAGGGGGATGTAGCTCCTATCTCCTGAAGCACAATTTGCTAGTGAGTTACTGATTATGTAATCCTGAAATATTTTTGGTTTCTTAGGTATAAAATTAAATTTGTGTGCAGTACTTAGATATAATGTAAAATTACAGCTTTCACAAAAGATTTGTTGACACAAACAACTTAGATGTTAATGAGAACTTCTTGATAACAGAGACAAAATTAGGTAACTTTTTTCCTAATAATTCTTTCAACAACACAATTTGTTTTAGAAATAACTTTTACCTTCTTTTAAGTTCTCGGGATCCTGAATTCTCATGCCCAACACTTCGCATCCTGGTGTTTTCTAGATTGCGCCACTGTCCCCCTGATTTGTACTTTAAAATCTCATTTTGCCACTCATCATCAAAAGCATGAGCATCACCTACATTAAATATGGAAACAAAGGGTCAAAAGTGTTAAGGTATCAACTGTCAGTAAATGCCTTGCTCCCCACACACTTCATTCTAGCCTGATGTTTCTGTCAGCCTGACCTCAAGATAGAGGCAGGAAACTGCTCCAGATAAATATAAAGGTCTCTGACTCAGGATATACTTCCTTTTCTGTTTGCTCCTCTCCTATTCCTTTTGATAATTTTGTTATTGATGATCTGGTTTCTGGCTATCGTATTACTCTACCCAATGGACTTCTTGACCCAGTTACACTCACTCACCGTCCTCTTCACTGGGCCTTCCCATAGTGATCGCCCCTTTTCTCTGCAGCTGGACCCTCCTCCTGTGGCCAGCACTTCCTATCAACCTCACCATTTTCCTGTGTAACTTGGCCTCACAGGCTTCTGTTGTCAGTTTCCTGACAGGTTGGTTACTCACCTTGACTGTCAATTTATGTTGTTAGGAAGTAGGTCATGTAACTTCCATAACAACAACAGATATAAATGACAACAGATAAATACTTGTTCTTTCAGATCGCCTTTATAAAAATGTATTCCTTCGCTACATTTTTTCTTCAACATGTTAATTATTGTGAAGTATTCTGTATATATTTCAATACGACAAAATTATAAAGGCTAAAATTAAAGAAAGGTTAAGATGTTGTGACTTCCATCTCATTGCACAAGAACAAGTTTATTAAACTCCAACCTTAAGAGAAATTGTTTCTCTAAAAGTATACAATAATTCAAACCTTTTACTATGATAAAATACTTTTATTCAGAATAATTTCTGAAAACAGGAGGTGAATATAACTTAAAAACTATAATGAGAAGAGTTAGGATATGGGAAAGATTTAAATTCTTTTAAAAGTGAATATAAAAATCGAGAAAATGAAAAGATTTACTTGATACATACATATCATATATTATATATATATGATATATTTCTAATAATATCAAAAATCTTATCGATATAAAAGTCTAAATATCCAAAAATACAGAACAGTTTAAATAAATTATGGCCTATTCATGATAAAACTTTTAGGTAACCATTTAGAATGTTTTTGAAAAATATCATTGGTGACTGTTCACAAATTACAATGAAGAATTAAAATAAGCACAATAGGCCCAGCCTGTCATGGCTCAGCGGTTGAGCGTCAACCTAGGATCCAGGTGATCGGGGTTCGATTCCCGGTCAGGGCACATGCCTGGGTTGCGGGCTGTAGCCGATCAATGACTCTCTCATCATTGATATTTCTATCTCTCTCTCTCTCCCCCTCCTTTCCTCTCTCTGAAATCAATAAAGATATATTAAAAAAAAAAAAAAGATTTAAAATAAGCACAATATAAATTATATAGATAGTAAAATATTAACTTTGAAAAAGTATGCATGTTTATACATACATAAAATTACTAGGAAGAAATACACTAAAACATTAATAGTAGTTATTTTGGGTTGAGATTACAGATCATTTTAATTTTTTTCTTTATACTTTCTTACACTTTTCAAATGTACTTCTGTGAAAATCGGAAATATTTAAAAAACTCATTTAGCCAACTGAATCTTACTAAATAACAATTCAAAATATTCCATTTCCCAAATAGAAAACAAAAAATGACGCTCAGCATTATAAAAAATTATCTACTATGAAATTATGAAGCCACAATTCTATTACTTTGATAAGGTATTTCCTACACATTCATAAACTACCCCAAAACGACATCTTATGAAACGTTTCTACAAAAAATATTCCAGTTCCCCAGTACAGGTGCTGTTTTAAATTTAGGAGGAAGCATGCTGTTTTCTGTGATAACTGACTTTCGTTCATGTTGATGAATTCCTGGTTGACCTCTTCATCTCCAGTCTTCTTGTTCTTTAATTTTTTAATGACATGAGCTCGGTCATGGAGATGATGACCCACAGCCATTTTTTCTAGCCCACTGTCAGAATCTCTCAGTGCTTTCCTAGTTTCCTTTACCTGTAAAAGTAAAGAAAATTAAAAAAAATAAGCTATTATTTAAATATATATACAATGGATATAATTCTAAACTTCTCAGGGCCTATTTACTATAGAGATTAGACCATAAATCTACTGTTCTAAAAATAATGGGTAGTCAGTTCCACTACCAACTTGCAGTAAAATTATGGTAATAGTTCTCTGATATTTCCTTAACAGCTTGAAATTAAAATGTCTAGGACAAATAGAACCAAAACAACTAACCTTTTTCAAAATTGTAATCAAATATTAAAATAAAGAATAACTTAATTATGTGGAACTTAGTGCCTTCAACATTGCCCTTGCTTGACAATGTAATAGATGGGAATACGTGCTAGCATTCCTACAAGTAAGGGTAGCTAATTATCCAGCAGTTATGTTGACGGGATTGAATCTCATGACTCCTACCTATGAACTCTATGGGTTATCAGAATATTTATGATAGCCAAAAACTATTAACATGGTTTGCTGTAGGACATCTACATTTATATTCTGCTTATGTTTAAGATGCATATAACATTTACAGCAAGTTAAAATTAATGTGCCTGAGATGATTTAGCTGCACTATTGCAAAGGCATCATTAAAAGGTATGTCTTGTGTGTAAGAACTAAAAAATGAACCACTCATACCCATTAGACAGGCAAACCTAAATTTTTTTACTATAAGTATATTAACAGGAAAATCAAGAAATGTGAACTCTCATACCAGAGTTTGCGGAAGCTGACTGCTTCGATCAATGTGTGATAGTAACTTGGTAATTTCTAATGAAAATGACACACCCTTACTACAATCTAACAATACCACTCCTAGAGCCTTTGCACAAGAAGACTTGTATAAATATGATTAAATTAAAAATTTAAAATACCTAAATGTTAATCAGTAGAAAAATATATTTAAAAACTGTGGTATATTCATATTTGGGATACTATTTAAAAGTTAAAGAAAGCAGAGCTACACACTTGAGCTATGGAAAGCAGAGCGATATCAACTTGAATAAATCTCAGAAGTATATTACTGAGCAAAGTCAAGTTATCAAGGACACATGCACTATGACACAATTTATATAAAGTTTAGAAACCTATTTAAATAATTCATTATATTGTTTATGAAGCATATATAAGTAGTAAAATTGTAAAAACATGCATAAGAATGATAAATTCCAGATATAGGAAAATGGCTCTTCTGGGGAAGGGAGAAAAGGAAAAGGGACAAGGAGAAGAAGGACACTGGAAGCTTTAACTGCATCTGCAAAGTTTTTTGCTTAAAATGAAAACAAAACAAGAGAGCACTTAAGAGAAAAATATTGTGATTTGATTAAACTGGGTGAAAGGAATACGAGTATTTATATTATTCTTTATACCTTTCTGTACACTTGAAATATTTCATGAGTTTAAAAAATTTATTTACTTTAAATGTAAATTAAAAGTAGACATTTGTTTCATGAAACAAAGACTTCTTTTAGTGTCTATATACCTGTCAACATGTAAAGGTAATAAACATCAATAGATATTTACATGAATAAAGGTAGGGTAGGGGAGACACAAAATGCCTGATTGTTTCTCACAGTGACATGGGTCTCCTTTCCCTCCACACCCCCACAGTACCAGGTGAAATGTTATTAACTAACATTTCATATAGGTGATCTATCATTAGACAACTTTATAAAGCTCTCAGAAAGCTTAGGAAATACTTACTCCTCCTGGAGCCTGACGGATTTGAGTTGAGGCCTGGAAAACCTTTGGTGGTTCATCACCTACTTTGGAATAAGTCATAACTGAGGAAGAAGTAAACGAATGTCCATTTGGGTCCATTGAAAGTTGACCCTAGAAATATAAGTTGTAAATCCAGAGAGTTTAGTCAAATATGAAAAATTAACATCCGAGAATTCAAATAAGGAACAACACAAGCCAGAAGTTCTACTAAGGATACTATGCTATGGGCATGGTGTATCCAAATGGCACTCCCAGGAAAGGCCTAACTTACTTCCACTTTAGCAACCAATTCCCATTCCCCTTGTGAGGAATAACAAGCAGTTCACTCAAAGATCCTTCAGCCTTTGGGATCAAAGGCCTATGGCTTAGATTTAAATACAGATGCTGTGATACTTTTAGTCAGTGGTTGACGTCTGTGTGCTAGTTTGCCAACCTTGAGCCAACTGGCCATACACCAAGAGTTTTATACATCTTGTGGGTACCAGATTGCTACATTATTAAAATCATTCTGAAGTTATCCTTAGATTTCAAATTAGATGACTAAAATAATATGGGCCCTCTTCATATCGAACCAAGTTATTGTTTTCATGTGAATATTGTAAGTAGAAAAGTAAGAGCATTAGCGCTAGTTTATAAGTATTTGGACTGTATGGATCTAATCCAGTGTTTAAACATCATTCCTGAAATTTCTATTTTCAGATTTTTTTAAACACTAAAACTTAATTTCTTAGATGATACAACTCCTTTTAAGTAGACAAGTTATAAAATAAAGAAATCTAAATTCATATAAAATGTTCATTTATAATAGTGATCTTCAGCAGAACAACTGCTCTTGAGGTTAAATTTCTCTAATTTTGAAAGCTAAGTAATGCTATTTTGTCAAACTTGTTGGTTGTGTAATCAATTTTGTGGGTTGTGACCAGGATTTAAAAAATATGAGATAAAATAGAAAATATCAGCACACATTGTAAGTAGCATGATCATTTTCTCATGAAACTTTTTTTCAGGTTTATTTATACAGTATACAATTATTGTGTACTGGATCATGATATAAGATATATTTTTAACCACTGTGTATCACGGTTAAAAAGAGTTTGAAAGCCACTCTAATATCGGGTACCAAAAACAGAAAACGCTCTCATCACTTTTTTAGTACTTACAAAGTTTCTTTGTAATTCCTGCATACTGTTTCGCATATTTAACATCATTCGGTCCACTGCCTGAAAAGGGCTGACATCTGTATGCTACAGAATATTAGGAAGTATGTTATTAATTCTAAGTATAACACAAAAGAAACAAATCAACCTTTCCAAAAAAGCTGATTTTTTTTCTCGATTTATGCAGTGGGATCTCATGCAGTAATCGACCAGGCAAAGATAATTTAAGAACTATACAATGAAAATGATTTGTTAAAAAAGTTAAAGCATACACAAAATCCCAAACAGCCAACATATAAATGATTAGGGAGCTGTAACACTATAAATACATGTATACATATATGTGTGTATACACACACACACACACACAGACATAGGATGGGGCAAAAGTAGGTTACAGTTGTGAATATGTTAAACACAGAATTTATTCTTGTATTATAATTTATTAATTATTGTATTATTTTCCATACGAACAACTGTAAACCTACTTTTGCCCTACTTTGTACATGCAAAAACATATATACACACCCATATCATTCATCAACTTTCTCAAAACATATTTAGGTAATATTTAAACAGAGAGTGATGTATTCCGGGCTGGTACAGCTCTAGCATATGCTAGTCTTCAAATCTTTCTTTCTTCCCTCTCTTAATACCCCACCACACAAATAAAACTTGGGCATAAGATACCAGTGTCACCTCCACCAGTACCACATGGCTCACAAAAGCTGAGCTACCCCAGCTTTTTATCATTGTGGGGTCCAAGTGATAGAGCTTAACACACCCTACTAATAGGTCTTGAATTTGCCTCCTACATTTGAAGGCCCAGGAGGGCATGCCCTTGAAGCACAAGGTAGACTCCTTTAGGAGGACTGCTAAGAATTCCTCTAGAACAGTGATTTCTCAATCAAGAGAGACTGTGACTCCAGGGGACTTATCCAGAGAAATACTCAGTTTTGTTAGTCATAGTTGAGGAGGCTATATGACTGGCATGTAGTGCATAGAGGCCTGGATACTGTTCAACATCTTACAAAGCTTAGGGCAGCCCCCACAGAACAAGAATCATCAGCCCAAAATATCAGCAGTGTCACCTTTGAGAAACTCAGCTCTAGAAAACTCTGCTATTAATAACTTAAGTTTTATCACTGGAATACTCACCAGAAATTAAAAAGTTAAGCATGCATTGTGTCCCCAATGCACTGCCTACTATTATAAAGCAGAGAGAATGTTTGGTTCAAGTAACTCAAGCAGGAGTAGTCTTTTGAATCCTGTTAGGCACTGTGGTAAAATGCTGATATTTCAGCCCTGCTGGAGACTCTCTGCTGTGTGCCAAGCTAGGACTCAACAAAAAATTATCACAGGCCTGTTTATGTTTTTGCTTTCTGTTGGGTTTTTATTGCTAGAAACAATGGGAAATAGATGGGAAAACCAAATTGCCATAATTTTGTGAATATTTAAAATGTGCACTTAACACAGCATAGAACACAAACACACATTCAGGAGATGCTGATACATCTCTGTACACAAAGGACTGCAATAGAATTAATCTGCATTTCAGAGGTTCAGGAAATATTCTGAATACTTTGTTTTAATACTAGCTTGAGGATCAGGGCTGCATAAGACACACAATTCTTGAGAGCTGAAAGAGGGCTAGCCCAAGGAAGAGAGGGGGAGGGCGGGCAGGTGGGGAGGAGGGGAGAAGAGCAGATGTCTGGATATATTCTGCTCTCTTCTCAGTTCACTGTCAAATCAGCCACCTGTACCTGCTGTGGGGTATCCCAACACCTTGGAGTGACAAAAAGTAGGGGTACAAATTACAGCTGAGATTCCAGTGGACTCGTAAGACCTTCAGGAGCTTTGTACAGATGCTCTTTTCTCTCTGCCTGAATGCTTTCTCTAGACTCTTAGCGCAGGTAGTTTCTTCTCATCATTTGAGTACCACCTTCTTAGAAAAGCCTCCTACATGAACTAATCTCTGCTTCCCCTCCCCCCTCCCTCACTGTATCTTTACCCTTCAGAGTACTTGGAAGTACTTAGACTACCTGAAATCATGCTGTTGTTTACTGTCTGTCTTCCCACTCAATAAAAATAATCTCTGTGAAGGTAGGGCCATCTTCTGTCTTATTCACTACTATACACCCAATATTTAAAAAATAATTCCTGGCACATAGGAAGGCTCAATAAATATTTGCTGAATGAATAAACAAATTCTCTCTAGCTCAGCTCAAACCCCTATATCCACCATTTACCAGATTAGTAGATCTACCTGGATAACCCACAAATGCCTCAAATACAAAAGGCCCCAAACTGCAATGATCCTTTTGGCCATCCTGCCCTCATATCTACCCAGCATCAATGCTCTGTTTTTTATCTCAGTGGCATTCCCATCTACCTAATCCCTCATACCAGAAAAATGGGTATAATACTTTCCTTCCCTCTCTCTACTGCTCCTGCAAGCCAACCAATCACCAAGTTCTATCCATTCCTTCACCTCGTTAATTGTTGCTCAAACGAAATTGTTTCTCTTTATCACCACAGCCATTACCCAAGTAGAAGTTACCATGAATGCTACTCACAACACTTTAACAGCCTCTTGGCCTGCCTGCCTCCGCTGAGGTCCCTTCTACTCTCTTTTCCCTATGAGCACAATGACATTTCAAAGATGAGAACCTGACTCTATTACTATTTTGATGAAAATTCGTAAACTGTTTCCTCTGCTCTTATGCTAATGTCCACAATCCTTGCCAGGGCTGAAAGAAGTCCCTGGTTACCTCTCTACCCTCCTCTGTATCTACCCTTCAACTCCTATTCCAGGGTCAAGGGTTCCTAAATATTTTTGCACCCCCTAACGTCCATGTCTTTGCACATCCTGCCTCCTCTGTGTTGAACCCTCTTTTCCTCCCCTCCCTGTTTTTCCTCACTAACTCCTGTTAATCCTTAAGGTTCGGGAATCTTCTCTGATTGACCTCTACCCCCGTATCCTCAAAGGGTTACAGGCTTTTTCTACCTGTGTTCCCATAGCATGTTGAACTTCCTATCATTTTACTGATAACTCTGTGCTATAATTGCTTCTTTTCTTTATCATTTGTCCCACTAAAAACTCTGGCCAGGAAGGTCAAACTTTAACGAGACAAATGGCTGAAATCTGACACAAGATTTCACACTTTTCCATGAGGGTATAGATGCCTCCATAGGAAATGTTCCAAAGTCATGCTCTTCTCTGCTACCCCTCAGATTGCCTTTAAGTGTGTTAGAAACTAGAATCACAGAAAATAGGATGCAAGCCCAAAGAAACAGGGGTGGGAGAAAAGCTGGTTGCAGAGTAGACACATCTGGACATGGGAAAGAAAAAGCAGCATGAATAAATTGCCGGTAGAGACCTAGCGAAAGCAGCCTATCTGAGCTTTGCCAAATGTGTTTGTCTATCTACATACAGCCTGGTGCTCTTTCACCTGTTGGAAAGTCACCATAAGCATGTCTCCAACTTTCAATCCCTTTCATAAACCAAGTGAATGCTTATTCATCTATTTAAATGTACTTTTATTTTTATTTTTGAAGACTGATTTTACATAAAGTATGTTGATAGGACTTACTTCATAAAGTACATGCCAAAACACTGTAAAATATTTATTACATGAAAAAGGTTTCCAGTACGAATACTAAAAAGCCATTATAAAAGAGAAGCTGCATGCCGATTCAATTTGCTTGAGTTAATGAAAAATATTTGTCAGAAAATATTGCTAAAATGGTTTGTGTCTCATGATATGAACCATACCACCAAAACTGCCAAAAGGCACAAGAGAACTCACTGCCTAGAAAAAAATCCAATTAATGTTGGTTATGATATTTATTACACAATTATTCCTGAAAAAGAAATGATGCACTCTATACTGACACAGTTCAGTGCTAATAAAATTACAGATCCTTTTAATCAAACAGAACTCAACATATATCTTTAAAATTCTCCACTTATTATTTGTTGTACAGCCTGACAGGAGCCTGGCAGGCAAACAGGGGAGGCCGTATATCACTTTTAAATACGACTACTCTAGTATTTATTAAAGGCAGTTGAAAAGTATTTGCTATGGCTTAATACACACATTTCTCAAAGGAAAAGCAAATTTACACCAAAATTAATTAAAACATAATGTACAATGATTAAGATTGTATCATTTTTCCTGTGCTCAGCTATTCCATATTTTTAAAAGATCAGTTAATCTTGCCTTTAACTGATTAAAAATAAAAAGTATCTACATTAATAACAACTCAAAAGATTAGTAGAGCTATTGGACAAAAAATTTAATAAATATTTCCTAAGAACTAATTTATGAAATAAAAAATACAGATTTCAGAAAGGATCACACACATAGATTTAAAAGTAATTAAAGTCTTTGATAGGCAAAAGAATGTTAAGTATAATAGATGGAATAATCAAAATTAATAGTTCAAAAATTATACTCCTCAATAGGTACAGATGAACAAAAATAACATTTTAGATATGTATGCAAATTAAAAACTTTCTTTACTTGAGAGTTTCAAATGTTGAAAATAAAATTTGAATTTCTGGGTAAAAGCTATATATAATCAGCGATAAATAATTTTCTCCCTATGTAACATGTTGAAAAATAGAGAAAACTGTGTTTACACTAAAAATTAGAAATCAAATGATATATACTTATACTGCATATCTACAATAGTAATCTCCAAAGTGTCTTGGATGCACCAATAAGATTCCTCTTTCTATTTCCTTTCACTGAAAGAAAAATAATTCCTTTTTATTTCTTTTTAACTCTGGCACCAACAATCAACCTAACTGACAGATGCTCATATGTCATATGTTGAATTACATATTGCCTAATTAAATAAATTTAGAAATTAAATTATCTAGTTTTAAACAAAATTAATCGCCCCCAAATGGATGACTGGCTTAAAAATAGCCCAGAAAGAAATCGTGAACTGAAGAAAGCAATACAAACACAAGAAATACAATACAATACACAAGAAATACCAATACAAACACAAGAAAATGGCACAGGTGATGCCTCTCCTACTTTTGTAGGAGTCTGTTTTCCCTCATAAATTTATGTGTGTGTGTGTGTGTGTGTGCGTGTGTGTCTGTGTGTGTGTGTATAACCACTATTAACTAAAAGAAAATGAATTAGAATGTGAATAATATATATTGGAATAACATGCGTTAAAGATGACAAATGTAAAGAAATTGGCCAAAAATAAAGAAAAAAAAGGATCAAGGTGTCTATTAGAAATACAGGTTTTCATCCACTATGCTTAAAAGCATCAACGTAATGGCTGACTGCTCCATCAAAACACTCACTCATTTTAAAACATAATGTCACTATACATAGCCCTACTCTTTTCTGGCTATGGTTGTAACAGATATACGAAATATTCCAATGGTCATGTGAAAGACAAAATTTCAGAATGTCACATTTGATTTTTCTGACCCCCTTTGATAATTTAGCTTTTGATCTTAATTTTAGACTTCTATGGAAACTGATAAAAAAATTATATGTGTGTGTGTGTGTGTGTGTGTGTATAACCACTATTAACTAAAAGAAAACTAATTAAAATGTGAATAATATATATTGGAATAATATGCATATAAAAAAGAATGTGAAGATTACTTTCACTTAAATGGTACATGTAATTCTATTCATCAAACTTCTTAGGAGTATTTAAAATATTTTGCTCTATTTAAGATGATTGAAAACAGAATATATGTGTTTTTTCCCGGGAGTTTTCTAATTGACCAATTTAATGTTCAGTGAGTTCCAAATATCTACATTTCAATTTCAGAGATTCATCTTTATAGAAACTTCTATGCATTTGCTGTTCTAGAACTGCTCTTCCTGAGGCTGAAAAAGCAACAGAAATAAAAAGAAAATAGTCGAGACATATAAATATCCTGAGATTTTTTTTGAGTATGTTTGTAATCTAGCTTTGCTCTCAGACAAGACTTATGAAAATACATTGCAATTACGCAAGACTCCTGAATACAGTTAAAAGGTTAATCTAAGTTGTGAAGGTCTAAAACTTAGGTGGACTTTGAAGAAGTCAACTATGAGACTGTTTTTTCCTGGTCAACAAAGAGAAAGCATTATGCTGGAGCTTCAGCTACTGTTTTAAAGTGGGAAAAAAGTGTTGTATGGGACAGAAAGGATATTTCCTTGCCTTTTCTAATTTAAGGCATGGGAGACAATTCTAAGGTGAGAACAAACCATTTATATACATATGAAAAATAATGCTTTAAGTTTGGCTTATCATATATAACCCTATGATCCTAAAAGTTTAGGTAGCACAGTGAAATACTACACAGCTCATAATTCACTGTTAAAGGATTCAGCTTTCCAACAAGTCCCTTCCTTTATAGAACAGTTTTTTCCATAACGTATTAGTCATATCCTATCATGATAGATATATTCTTCTATAATATCTTTCTTCAAATTCCTACAGGACCTTCTGGCTAACTTTAAAATAATGAACTTACAGTCAAGAAATTTTCACCATCATCATGTCCCGTACGATTACGAGATCTTCCTCTACCGTCAGAGATGCTAAGCAAGTCTCTTCCAAAGGGTTCAGAAAAACTTCTCATCATCTGTCGCATACTTTCTCGGTGTGCTTTAAAGGAATCACTGTCGAAAATATATACAATCATGTCAGAATAAGTGCTGGAATTTAAATGGTAAGGATGCAAATAAATACTACAAAGAAGTCTTCTGAACTAACATGTTTGTTAAAGTGGCAAAAGAACACTTTAGAAAAGAATTACCTCATAAAAACCCACTACTCGTAAATACAACTTATAGACAATAGAATTATCTCATAAAGACCTACTATTCACAAGTAAAGAACTGTTCTACTTGTTATTCATAATTCACGTGTGTGTAATAATAAAAATACACCTTTATCCTTTACGATATAAAAGTGATAAAACAAAGTAATACATCTCTGGTAGCATAAGCTAGCTCTAAGGGAAATGGAAAAAAGGAGACTGAAAATGAAAAATGCTGCTATCAGGTAGAGGCCACCTAGGACAGTCAACAATGTAAATTTTAGGACTAAAAAAGAAGGCTGGCTTACTTATTATTATTATTTTTTAATCCTCACCCAAGGTTATTTTTTCCATTGCTTTTCAGAGAGAGTGAAAGAGAAAGAGAGAGAGAGATTGAGCCAGAGAGACAGAGGGAAACATCAATGTGAGAGAGACTCATTGACTGGCTGCCTCCCAGGCATGAGCCCTGACCAGGGCCGGGAATGGAGCCTGCAACCGAGGTACAGAATCAAACCTGGAACCCTTCAGTCTGCGGCCAACACTCTAACCACTGAGCAAAAATGGCTAGGGCATTACTTATTATTTTTTAGATTAAATTTAGTGGGGAGACATTGGCTAATAAAATTATATAGGTTCCAGGTGCACAATTCTATAACATCTCATCTGTATGCTGCATTGTGTGTTTACCACCCAAAGTCAAATCTTCTTCCGTCACCATGTATTTGACCCCCTTTACCCTTTACTACTTCCCCCCACCCTCCTTTCCCTCTGGTTACCACCCTACTGTTGTCTGAGTCTATGAGTTTTTGTTTGTTTGCTCATTTGTTGCTTTCAGTTTTATATCCCACATATGAGTGTAATCATATGGTTTTTTAATTTTTTCCATCTGACTTCTCTTAGCATGATATTCTCAAGACATATCTGTGTTGTCACAAATGGCAGTATCTCATCTTTTCTTATGGCTGAGTAGTATTCTATTGTATATATGTACCATTTCTTTATCCAGTCTTCTATCGAAGGACACCAATTATTTTCATATCTTGGCCATTATAAATAATGCTGCAGTAAACATGGGGGTACATATATCTTTTTATTTTTTATTCTTTTATTTTGAAGAATAGTTTATTGATTTTTAGAGAGACGAAGGGACGGGGAGAAACATTGATGTGAGAGTGAAACATCCATTGCTGCCTCCAGAACACCCCGTACTGGGAATTGAGCCCGCAGTCAGGACTTGTACCCTCACCGGGAATTGAATCAGCAACCTTTTGGTGCATGGGATGCCGCCCAACCAACTGAGCCACGCCAGCCGGGGCTCAATGAACACCTTTATGTTTACTGTGTGTCAAGCACAGAGCCTAATTACAGGTCTGGAAGAATTTACAGTCTGACAGAGAAGTGAGACATATGTTTTAAAATTAAGATTATAAAACTTGAATATTGTAGTAGTTTACTATTGCTTCTGTAACAAATTACCACAAATTTAGAAACTTAAAACAACACAAATTATTTTCTTATAGTTCTGGAGGTCAGAAGCCCAGAATGGCTCTTTCTGGGCTAGGATCAAGGTGTTGGCAGGGCTGTGTTCCTTCTGGAGGCCGTGGGAAAGAATCTGTTTCCTTGCCTTTGAGAGCTCCTGTGTTCCTTGGCTTGCAGTCACTTTCTCCATTTGCAAAGCCAGCAGCACAGCATCTTCAAATCTCTCTCTGACGCTCATATTTAAAGGACCCTTGTGGTAAATTGAGCCCGCCTAAATAATCCAGGTTACTCTTCTATCTTAAGGTTGGCTGATTAACAACCTTAATTCCATCTGTAACCTTAATTCCCCCTTGCCGTGTAAAACAACATATTAAACGGCTCTAAGGATTAGGACATGGACATCTTTAGGGGCGCCATTATTCTGCCTACCACAGGTATATTCCTAAAATCACAGATATGCTGAATCAAAAATCCCTGGGTATATATCTCTGTATCTTTCTGTATCTGTTTTGTTCATCAGTTTATTTTGTTCATTATATTCCACATACGAGTGAGATCATGTAATACTTGTCTTTCTCTGGCTGGCTTATTTCACTTAAAATAAACTGATGAACAAATAGATACAAAGATATAGAACCATGGAGCAGTTGGATGAATTTTAGAGGGAAGGTGGGGGTTGGGGGAGAGAGATTAATCAAAGAACTTAGATGCATATATGCATGACCTACGTACACAGACAATAGTGTGGAGAAGGCCTGGTGGGGAAGGCAGGGGTGGATGCCAGGTGGAGGAGATCAATGGGGGGAAAACTGGGACATCTGTAATACTTTCAATAATAAAGATAAATTTTTAAAAAATCCCTGTGTCTATGTCTCTGGAATTTGCATTTTAATAAGTACCTCTGGTGATTTTTAAGCATGTTCAAGTTAAAGAAATAATCCACAGAGGGCAGGGAAAACAGTTTCCAACTGTTCCTGCCAGTCTACATAAAATGGTCTTAGAAGATTGAAATGCTATAAAATACAGCCTATGATTAACCTGGCACTAGTATGCTGAATGGGATTTCTATGACTGATGATTAAGACAGTAATAAAGAACATAAACCTGAATGAGGATGAGCCAAAGAGATTCTGAAAGTGTCAGCTCCTGAAGAAGTATCCACCCAGTGGCAGCATTCTCTCTGCACTAATGGCCTGATTTGCAACTGTTATTTTCTGTTATAATTCAAGGGGACTTTTGAGATCTTTCTTAGGCTACTAAATGATTGCAAAGTTAAAAAATAATTTATGAAATCCATGACAATAAAAACAACTTTCTGTTCCTAATGTAGCAAAGCAGCTTCTGCTGTGATTCCCAGACTCCGCCCCCAAAATCCTTTCCTGATAACTCTTTGAGCTATTGTCTCCTTTCCTTTAGCACTTAAAACAGTCTAAGTCACTTATACTTATGTCCTTTACTTCCTTGTAGCTCTTCACTTTATTTCTTTACAAACCCTTTTTCCTTCCTTTGACTTCTGCATTAAAACTCCAAGAATTCCCCTAACCTTCCAATTATGGAAACCTAAAGTTTCATTCCTTGGGGGGACAAGGTGCTGTTCTGAGCCTCCTTTCATAGTTTATTTTCCCTCTTGTCCTTGACAAAGCTTCCTGAGTTTCACAGATACATTACTGGTGTTTCAAAGTCTTGATTCCTCAGCCTCAGGGCTATCAGGTAGGTCCTAACTTGTGAAGCCCTCGGTGCTGGTTATTCCTAGCCTCTATCACTCTCCTTCCTGTACCCGAAGGAGCTTTGCATATATTTTCTAATTGTGAATGACATTAAAATGTTGAAAAGCAATGCCCCTTAAAAACATACTTTCTCTGGACTTCTATATCTGGACTTCTTTTCCCTGCCCTCTCTGGACTATTTCCTTTAACTGGAACATCTTAATAATAACCAGAGGTACTTATTAAAATGCAGATTCCTGAGACATACACCCAGGGGTTTTTGATTCAGCATATCTGGAGGATTTTAACAAGCATTTTAAGTCACTCGAAAGCAGATATTCCAAGGATAAACACTAATGAATAAACACTAATCTACTCTCAACTATTTTATCAGGAACCTCTAGTTCAATTTCTGCTTGTTTTAATGCAAATGGTACCCATTTATTTAATAAATACTTACTGAATTGCTATGTAAAGGCATTGTGCCAGGCAGTGGAAATAGAGCCCTGACTCTTGGAGGGCTATAGCCAATTTTCAACTACCCATTGGCCAGAAAGTTGTAATACTTTCTAAAGTACTCAGAGTATAAATTACAAATAATGATCAAGTGATTATTGAACATTTGCCCATTTCTATCCTAATAAGTCTCTAAACCTAACATTTCCAACATGTCTTTCCCCCAGACAGCTTTTCCTCTGTAGCTCCATTTTTCTCAAAGGGATGCTATTCTCCAAGTCATCCAAGTTCAAAATTTCAGGAATGGGCTAGAAGTTAGTTGAGTTTTTATCTATCCTGTGCTAGCTCCAAGAGAGGGAAAAGGTGAACTCTGGTTCCAGGGGAAGAATAAAGGAGATGGCAAGTGCTCTAGTTTCATCTCCTTCCATCAGGAAGTTACAGCTGGCTTACTTCTGAATTACCACTGCTTCATCTTCTTACTCTTTCCGTCTTGGGTTCTAACATCTAGTAACTCGAGCACAGTAAAATGAGTAGTCACACATATAAATTGGTTTCGCATCAAACTGAAACAATGGCCATCATACTTAGTGTTAAGAGAAGTCTGATGACAACCTAGTTCTCATTCTTGCTAAGAAATCTATACTTTATTTTTTAATGTACTGAAATTACATTATCATGGGTCCAAGTATAGAATTAAAAAAAAAAAAAGGATGTTATACTGTCAATCCTCAAGTTTCTCTTCTCAATATGGGTTCTAAGGATTTCAGCCTTTCGTTAGATCTAGAAATTATTCTTGTTATTTCTTTCTGTATTTACTATTCTCTTCTTTTTACCTGTTCTTTGTAGAACTTTTAACTCTGTGATTTTGTGCTGCATACTGGAAGAAACTCCTTGGCTCACAGTTCTTTCTTGGTGCTCACCCTCTCTCATTCTTTCCTTTTGGAGACTTCCCCCCACATCTTCCCCTGACTGTGGCTGCACTAAACTCTGTCCCTGGCTCCTAGGTCAGAATGATTTCAAGTCTCCTATCAGGGTTTTAGCCACTCTATATGGCACAAATGGGGATTACCCTCAGGCTAAAATTGTCTTTTCCTTCTTGCAACTCTTGAGTCACCACCTCCAGTGCATGTCTGCTTTTGGTCATTTTCTAGTACCTTCTCTAGAAAGCTGTTTTTGTATTTTATCCTCGGCAAACTGTTATCTTCAGGAGAGTTGGTACAGCTGAATTTCTTTGGCCACACTAGAAATTAAAGTCTCCTAAAGATATTAATTACATTTTCTATAGTCTTTTTTCATTAGTTTTGATTCCTTAAATGCTAGTGTAGCTTCTGTTTTTCATGTTAGTTTTCCTCAAATGTTTGCAATTATTTATATATTTAGAACATGAAAAGAAGATTGATGAATGTCGGAAAATGAATGATTTTAAGTATGTTAAGTGACTTTTATAGATCTGAATTAGGAGGGTGAAGTTGGAATGTGTGCTTATTCCTACAGTGTGGTTCAGTGGCTGAGATGTCCATTTTCCATCTCCTATATTTTGAGGGCTCTCCTTTTATTTAAAAAAATGAAAAAGCTTCTTTAACTTCTTTTTTCTTTCTTTTTATTGTGGTTAAAACACTTACCATGAAATCTACTCTCCCAACAAAAATGTAACGTACATACAGTATTGTTGACTACAGGCACAATGTTATGCACATCTCTGGATCTTATAATTTCCTTGGTTCTCCATTCTGACATGAAGTACAGCAAAGGAGCACCCTGGGAGCATAATCTCTCCTACTAAAAAGGAAGTGAGGGGAGGGCAGAATGGCTGCAAACTTTAATTTTTCCTGTCACATATAGTTATTTTCACTTATCTGCTTTAAAATAGCGACATAACTAGAAAAAAAAATATTGCTGCCAGAAATTATTTGAGCAGATTTGGGGTCCAAAGGGAGATGCAGAATGGGGGGGGGGTATAAAACTTGGATTGACAATCAGTCCATCTCGCTTCCCTTCAATGTGACTTTCCATACTGCAGAGGCTACAAAGCTAAACTTAATCTCCTATATTCCAATGCAGCTAAGGTTCTAGATTTAGGTTCTGCCAATTACAGGCAACAATTTGAGAACTGGAAGGTAGGGCTGCAGCACAGTTTGTATGTAACTATTACTTCTCTTTGTTGGAGGGGCATAGTTTTCCTATAAGTGTTAGCAGAACTCAGGGTGTCTGATCACTAGAGTTTTATGTGTATTGGGGGACAGGCATGGGAAATCCATTTTGCTGGTATGGGTACTAGCAGACGTACCATGGCTTTGGAGCCAGCAGCAGTAGCAGCAGCTTCCCAATTCAGCTATTCCTAGTGTTAGGAGTGGCAGTTGCCCCCTCAGTGGTCTGGATTTGTGATGTGACTTTGGGAATCATTCCTGAGAGTTCAAGCCAGAGTCTGTTTCTTCAGCCACTTAATGCCCTGTGATAAATTTCTTTCTGCTTAAAGTCGCTAGAGTAAATTTTGTTTTCTGCAACTGAACCAATGTAGGTGGGAAGTATACTCACTGTATTTTTGTCAGCTTTGATCCCACTCCAGCACTTCTTAGTTATGACTATTCCAACTCTTTCTATCATTTTTCTTTTAAGTGCCCCTCACTATTTTTTTCTACTATCTTTTCTTTCCCTCAAAGGTTAGACATAAGTTGTTATTATTGGAAGTCAAAGGAAATTTTTTAAAAATTCAAGTTAAAAATAATTAAAATCTTACTATTTGTTAGTCTTCTTTATAAAGGAAATATTATTAAAAATTAAAATAACAGAAAATATTGTCTTCTCTGCTAGAATAGAAGCTTCTTGAAAAAAGGGAACACACCTCTCTTGCTCATTCCTGTCCAAAATTATCCGGCCCCCAGGTGTTTCTTGACTGATGGGAAAACCAACAAAGCATAGGAAGGCTCAATAAACACTTTCCAGAACTTTGTAAGAATTTAAATGGAATATTATGCCACCTTTTAAAAGGGCAAGGCTATTTATGTAGTGATATGGAAGGATTAGCAAGATATATGGTATACCTACATTTGTATTTAAAAATTCATATATATGGGATTGTTTTTAGTTTCCCTTTCTGATAGTTCATTATTGACATATAAAAATGCAACTGATTTCTGGGTATTTATTTTGTATCCTGCTATTTTATTGAATTTATTTATCAGTTCTGGGGAGCAGTATGGAGTTATGTCAAAAAATTAAAAACAGAACTGCCTTATGACCCAGTGATTCCACTTCTGGGAATATATATGAAGAAACCTGAAACACTAACTTGAAAGAATATATGCCACCTCTATGTTTATTGCAGTATTATTTACAATAGCCAAAATTTGGAAGCAGTCCAAGTGTCCATGAGTAGATGAGTGGATAAAAAATGTAGCACATTTACACAATGGAATACTATTTGGCTGTAAAAAAGCAGGATCTCTTACCCTTTGAGACGTCATGGAGGGAACTGGAGAGTATTATGCTAAGTGAAATAAGCCAGTGTGAGAAAGACAAGTACCATATGAGTTCACTCATGTGGAATCTCATAAACAAAATAAGCTAACAAACAAAACAGAAACAGAATACAGAGAACAGGTTGACAGCTGTGAGAGAGGTGGGGGGGTGTGAGGCTGGGTGAAAAAGGCAAGGGGATTAAGCAAAAAAACCCTCAAAACCCTCACAGATACAGACTATGTGATCACCAGAGGTAATTACCAGAATGGTGATTACCAGAAGGAAAGTGAGATGGGGAAAGGTACGAGAGGGTAAAGGAGGTGATAAATGGTGATGGAAGGAGACCTGACATGGAGTGGTGAACACACACAATATACAGATTATGCAATATAGAATTGTACAGCTGAAGCCTATATAATCGTATTAACTGTCACTCCAATAAATTCAATAAATAAAATTTAAAAAGGTTTATAATATATAATTGTAAACAAATTTTAAAAATCATATGTATAAGCTTATAAATGCATAGAAGGAAATCCCAGGAGGCTATGCAGCAATTTGATCACAGTGGCTATATCCTGGGAGGGTCACTAGATAGTTGAGGGCAAAAGGTGGGAGTCCTTTTTTGTGTTTTGTCTTATTTTGTTGAAGGATAGCACATACTGAAAAGTGGCCAGATGGTGTGTACAGCTCAATGAGTTTTCTCCCATTTCAACCATTTTTAAATGTACAGTTCAGTAGTGTTAAGTATATATTCACATTGGTGTGAGGAGGGAGTCTTTCTACCATGTAGTTTTCTGTACCTTTGGAGTTTTTGCCATAGGCATATGTTATATATTCTAAAAACAAACTTTTACAAATGTGATGCCCCTTTGTACTTAATTGCCAGATGTTGGATGTTACTGGATTTTAAATGACTTTTTCATTTTTTTTAAAGCCTTACAGTGCATGTGTAAATATGAAAAATTAAATGGGAAAAAAGTTCTGATTCCAAATCAAATGCAAATGTTCAGTCCAGGCTGTATAAATATGTTTTTCTTTCATAACAGTAATAAAGCTTATTTCGTGGTAACTCCCACTAAAATGCTGTAAAAAAAAATTATGCCTATTTATCTCACTCAGTGAAAAGCCTAAAGTCTATTAGCTTGTCAAATTTTGGTATGCATGGTAAGATGCTACTAAGCTTTATTTTCTAATAAATTCATTATGTCCCAGTTGTCATTAATTAGGCAGTTTTAACAATATGCTAGGGCAGAAACTGCACTCCAAAACAAAAACACTGTAGTTCTGAGGTCTTATTGCCTTTATTAAACTTGAACATAGTATCTGAAAACTGAATGGAAAAATTTGTTATGTAGAATGTTTCAAACAATTAAGTTGATTTTACCATAAATGATGTAAAGGTGAGTGTTTTTAAGTTATCTAAAAGGTTTTTTTGAAACTACTATGGTAAACTAAATTAGATTGCTGCTTTGCAGCTCAGAAACATAATACCTCAGCAGTGAAGTTTTACTAAAAATAAAGAATGAGGTATCAGTAGTTCCAGCAATCACAATCTAGTCTTCTGCTCAGAAAGCAGTGCCATTTCCCAGGTATATCTGAAGATATTACAAAGTATTAAAACAAAAAAACAAAAAGATGAGTATTCTCTAAATAAATCTAATAGGGAGGTTGTATATGATAGTGTCTCCAGATTGTGTTGTTCTACAGATGTTTATTCTTGTACAATATCAATTGTTTTAAAGGAAACTTAAGTAGAAAAAGAAATATAGTTATGAATAACTTAAATGAATAGCAGGTCTTCTGCACACTTTACTGATATGATAATGTTCAATCACCTCTGCCTTAGGACCACTGCCAGTCTGGATGATGCAGAACTACTTTACAACCTGATGGTTGACTAATCCATACTTTTAAATTTTTAACATGTCAGTGCTCTTACTTCTCCATTTGCTCTCCTGCCCCATTTGCTCTCCTGCCATAACCCTCTTGCCCTTTTTTATACCGATCTGCTCTACTTCCAGCCTCCTTCCTGCTTACTGAAAAATTTTATGCAAAATCCTAAAAGGAACATGCTCTCCAGTGAGTGCAGACTGAGAATACTCTTACTGCAAAAGAATAGAAAAATTTCACAGGAGTCCAGAAATTAAATTATTCTTGACCAAATTAGTAACTGAGTCAGAATGAAGAGACTCTAGTTGAGTGCTGGGTATTAACTGGAGAAACACAGTTGTACTAAATTCACTTAGGAAATAAAGACACAAAAGCATTAGGTTTATTTAGATATTATATTTCATATCCTTCCCAATTAAAAACAGACTCTAACATACTAAGGAACAAACAAGTACAGATACTATACATACAATGCAGACAAATATAAATAAGGTAATTTTCCATGAATTCTTGTGGGCTTTTTGTTTCGGATTTTTGTATTACTGATAAAAGTATCAGGCACAGAAAATCTACCATTCTTGGATTTTCCACCCATTAAAAGTTTGAGAATCACTCTTGTAGCAGAATTACAGGTAACCTGCTTTAAGGGGAAATTATATCAATTTAAAAATTAGATGGATCAATGGAACATGACGAGACAGAAAGGAGGGTGTTTTATGTTTTCCCAAATCAAGATCTGAAGATCAAAAGTTACTTTAAAATTAAGGAATAAGAATTTGGTGTATCGCCCTACTTTTTACTTTAAAAAAAACAAAGTTTCAAGTAATTCTAAGATCCTAAGTGAGTTGTCTAAGAAACAATTTCTTTCTAATTCTAATCTCTAAAACTAGATTATTCCAAAGTATTTCATATCTCAATGATAATGCCAGTTGATACCAAGCAATTGGATTTTTGTTAATTTTGTTTGATGTAAATATGGTATTGTGATTATTTAAGAAGATAACAATATTTTTAGTAGATGGATGCATTTGGAAATACATAAGACTAAGATAACAAAAATTCTGGAATGTCCTTTTCAAACACTTTGAAGATGACAGCAGTTATAGCGATGGATATAACTGGTGTAAATTTCAAAATTCTGAGTATTAGGTAAACAGTATTGATATACTGTTACGCTTTTGTAGTATATGTTTAAAACATTCCATAATAAAGTACCTTAAAGAATAAAAAGAAATTAAACTATGTAGAATTAAAGGATTTCACAGCATCTGATACTTTTAAATGAATGAGTCAACAGTCCTCTCGCTGAGAGCTCTACATTCACTGGGAGCGTAGAACATGGGTATGAGTATGGGGATGAAAATGTACATTACTCAAGAAGCCAGTTCACCTCTCCTTGAGATATATGGGTGAGAGTCAACTGCAATGAAGAAAGATACTTCAGGAATATGAGATTTTTGTACTGTGGATAAATAAGTATTAAACAGCTATTATTTTCCTCTAAAAACATAAAATTTACTGAGACTTATTTGTCCAATTACAGTTGTGTTAGAAATTCAGCAACTAAATGTGGCTAATTTAAAATGTTGCCCAGTTTTCTCTTTATTTAAACAGGAGGAGGCATATTTATATGTAGGGCAAATGCTAAAAAAGAAAGCTTTATTTTTTGAGTGACATGACCAAAAGGCTGCCTGTTGGAAAAAGCATTAAGATAAAAGTGGGTTACAGTCTGGCTTTTGCACCTGTCTGAGCCATTCAGGGAGAAACCTGGCTGGACCCTGACATGAGTTCAACTCGTGTCTACCCAGAAAAGCAACTGCTTGGAGACGAGACTAAGGTTTCTCTTGTTCAAGCCTGAATTCTTTTTTATCAAAGCCAAAAATCTCTTATGGTAGTAAACAGTTGTTTTAATATGTTTTTATATTAACTAACAGAGTTTATTTGATCAGGTGAGGAGTTAATAGTTTTTATACATTTCGATCTATTTATACTGTTCTCCTTCGAAAACTAATGTTTCATTCCTTCAGGAAAAATTTCCTTATACTATTATGATGGCCATACTGCCTCTTCCAAGATCAATGACACAAACCACAACCAAACAATGATATTTGGTACTAAATGCATTGTTTCCACAACCAAACAATGATATTTGGTACTAAATGCATTGTTTCGACTCCATATTATTAATCACAAGCTACAAAAAATAAATTGTTGCCCCCTGCCCCCACAAAAAATTTTAACACTCAAATTGATTCTGGGTCTCTTAGGAATAATTTCAATATAAAAGTTTCTTTTTAAGGACTGGTATAGTTTCACTTCAGAATAAGTCCTGTTTTTAAAACTCAAATACAAATATACACATGTATATATCCACATGCACATATATATTTGGGGAGGACAGGTTATAATTTTATTTGGCCTGTATAAGAATATAGATATGTATGCTTCTAAGTAAAATCCATTACATTATTTATTACATAAGGGTATCCGATTGACATGGCAGTCCCACTCATCAGGGGAAATTCCTTCCTTTCACTATATATATAGTAGCAAAAGCTTACCCGGCAGATTGTTATGGTTCTCTTGATCATAAAGAAATGTTCCCTAGTTTCAATGCGGTATATGGGTACATAAAGAAAATACATCAGCCCTAGTCAGTTTGGCTCAGTGGTTAGAGCATCTGCCTAAGGACTGAAAGGTCTCCAGTCAAGGGCATGTGCCTTGGTTGCAGGCTCGATCCCAGACAGTGGTCCAGAGCGTACCCCCAGGAGGCAGCCAATGGATGTCTCTTTCACATCGATGTTTTCTCTCTCTCTCCCCCTTCCACTCTCTCTGAAAAGCAATGGAAAAAATGTCCTTGGGTGAGGACTGAAAAAAAAAAAGAAAATACATCAGGTGATCCAAGTTTTGAAGCTAGTTTTTTTTTGGTTGTTTTTTTTTAAAATATATCTTTATTGATTTCAGAGGGAGGAAAGGAGAGGAAGAGAGAGAGAGATAGAAACATCAATGATGAGAGAGTCATTGATTGGCTGCCTCCTGCATACCCTCGACTGGGGATCAAGCCTGCAACCCGGGCATGTGCTCTGACCGGGAATTGAACCCTGATGGCCTGGATCCTAGGTCAACGCTCAACCGCTGAGCCACACCCGGCCGGGCTGAAGCTAGTTTAATACATGTAACACTCATAAGGAAGTCTTGAGGGCATGGGCCATAACTTCTACAAATTTATGTATGAGTCCACCAGGCTGAGCATATAGTAGAAACCTAAGAAATATTTGAAGATTAAATTACATTATTATAGGCAATTATATTTTCCCAATGATTAGAAGCACAGTTTAAAATGGTGGTATGGCATAAACCTTTGATATTGAAGAGTTATAGAAATCACTATGTCCCCTCCCATCTTACAACTACGCCCCTACTTTTTTGTGGATATTTAGAATGTTTATTGATAGAATTAAGCATCATGATATGATTAGATGCTATCAAATGGCATTCCTTGACCCAGCAACTATGTCATAAACATGTTGTGCTCCTTAACTACTCAATGAACCAAAAAAAATGCTCCAAATTGAGTCTACCTTAGAAATTCTTTCAGTTCAGAGTTTATAGTACTTCATTCTATAAATATATTTTTGTATAAATAAATATGATATTTATAGTATTTCATGAAATATCTATATAAAAATATTTCTGAGAACAGAAAATTTTAAGTGCTAAAACTCACAATAGTTGTTAGGAGTCTTAAAATGGGATCCTGAAAATCAAAACTTTAAATTTTGGCTGAGTACTCTCTCAAGCTATCTTTATTAACTGATTAGAATTAGCATACTAATTAGCACAAACTATATCATCTTGAAGAAGACCTTACCTCAAACTATATGTCTGAAAACAAATATGTCAGTAACTTCAAACATTGTTCACAAAAGCTTATCTAGTAAGGTAATTTTGTCTTATTTCCTGCTATGACAATATTCTCAATCAAGAAAATATCAGTCAGTGTCTTTCTTGTACATGGAATACATTTACTTTCAACTCAGTCAGCGAATATGTCCAAAAAGTGTCCTCCAGGTACCTCCAAAGTGCAAAATAAGTAAAATGGAAAAAAATCTAAATAGAGATTATAGAAATGTAAGTTTTAGCTTCTGTGGAGATAAAGGAGATGGAAAAGGCAACATCCTGTGACTATATACAGTTCTTTGACCAAAGACACATATGGTGCCCTTAATGAAGAGTTAGGTGCCTTAAGGAAATGCTAACAATTTGTGATTAAAAATAAGGCTGATAGATATGCCAACCTCTTCTGAGTCTTTAATGTCTAATAGCTTATCAGTGGTAACACAGCTATTCTTTGTAGACTTGCATGATCAGAATTCCATTGTTCACACTCGTATGTTTCTGTACAAAGTAGAAATTTCCAGATTGTACTAGATATATGTAAGCTTTTATGGTAAATAATCAGTTCTTTTAGGATATAAGATATCAAAATCATTTTAACCTCAAATTAATTTTCCTGCCCATACATATATATTTTTATTTCTCCTCTGGCAAATGCAAATGGGAGGGGAAAGTAGTATTCTTGAGAGAAAACTGCATGCCAGGAAGTACCACCTTTTTTAGCCTTTTGTGTTTTTAACCAAATTACGTGTATTATTTATTTACAAGGTACATATGAAGGTATGCCATAAGTCAATTTGCACCGAAATAACTTCTGCTCAGAAACATAGGAAGCTACATAAAAAAGCTCCAAATACATAATAAAACAAACTTCAGAATATCATTTTTAAACTTTCCCTTTAATTTTCTGATGAAACATTTAATATGTGCTAGTATGTAAAGGTAAGCATTTAAAATGAATATATTTAAATTCAAAGCCACAGATGTTAATTTTTCTTTTAAATCAGATATTTTAAGAGCTTGACAGTTTTACCACAGTATTTTACCAGTCTCAGATTGTTTAATAACTCTAATTTTATGTCCAAGAACATAATTTTCATCTTCTCACTTCTGAATAACTAGTACAGTGATAAAGTGCTTCTATTGATACCCTTGATTCTGAACTATGGATTATTTAGAAAAAAGTAATGTTCAAATTAGAAAGTGCCAACATCAACAGCGGAATCCACTGAATGCAGTTCAATTTCTTTCAGCGACACATACCAGATTAACGACAAGACAGAGAGCAGGGAACACCAGATTATCATTACACAATATCTACTGAAAACTTTCTACGTCTGAGACATAAAACTACCCGCTAGGGAACCCAGTGACCAGAAACATAATGTTAGCAAAAAGAGGTAATGTTTATACAGAAAATGGCATGAATTCCTTATGTTTGACCTATACTAAGTAATGGATACTCATTTTGTTTGAGTTTGGGGTAAAAAGGGGTAGGTCAAATTAGATTACTTGAAATAAATATAAACTCATATTCTTTTCCTTTCTAACCTCCTCAAAGTATGTTTACTCTCTATATAGACAATTGTTGAGCAAAGGCATTATAAGCATGAATCAGTTTTGCAAAGTTAATTATAATAATTTTACCCTAAATTTTTATGCTCTAGCTGCCTACATTTGAAGACAGCTACAGAGAATAGTGGCTGAAAGACTTACTGACAAGGTAGCTGATAGTCCTCTCCATCCTCAGCATGGGAAAATTGTTCTTTGAGGCCTGCCTACTATTTGTAGTCTGTTACTATTTCTGACCCTGACTCTTGGGTTCATTGCCTTTGCTCAAAAAGGGTCACCCAAGAGTTTAAATTACACTTTTGCTAGACACCTTAAAGCAGGTACTAATTATACATTCACAGTTTACTTAAGGCCATTGCTCTTTTTGATATAATCAAGGACATAATACAACAGAAAAGTTGTCTACCATAATCTACTTAACCCATTGTACTGATGTCACAATTTCATAATTCAACAGCTCAACTAAGCTATGGATATATTTAGTACCTACTCTCAGAGGCTTTTAAAAGAGCAAATCATAACATAAAATTTGAAATTTGTTAAGGTGACACTGATTGTAAATGTCCCAACAGCTTTTAAACAAGCAAACTAAAACAGCATAATCAATTTGCCTGAGTCCACATACACCTTAATTTTAACGAATAACCTTTAGTATGAAGTATTAATAATTTTCTTTTATATTACTCATTTTATCTATTCTACTGTTAATTATTCTCTCAATTATTATTTTGATGTTACGTGGTTTTACAACAGAACACGTTTAAGTCAATATTTTCCTTTAAAAAAAATCTAGCAAACTTTCAACATTTAACCTTTAAAAAAAAAAAAAAGGTCCCTAAATTGCTTAGAGAGAGATCAGGTGAAATTAGGATACCGAATCAAAATTCAAACTGATTTTTAAAAACCAGAGAACTGGACCATCCTGGAACGAGGCGTTTCTGACCGTGGTCCTCCCGGGCATCACATCACTCCCCTCGGGCCGGCTCACGGGGCTGGCGGGGTTACCGGCGGCGCTAAACGCCCCGCGTGGGCTCCGACAGAAAGCGGGGCCCTCCGCAACGAGGCCGGCTGGGCGACGAAGCCCAGAGAACACACCGCACGGGCAACTTCAGGCCGGGGAGGCGGGAGGCGGCACAACTCCCCGCCGTCGTGCCCCGCAAGCCCTCAGTGAGGACAGCGCCGTTTAAAACCGCCCCCTTTCGGAGCGCCGCCGTCCCGCGCGCCTCGCCTCACACCTCCCGGAGTTAAGGCCGTGCGGGGAGGGCCCCGCGAGCCTGCGGAACTCGCTACTGGCTCCACCCGGACGGCCGTTACCAGCGCCAGGCAGCCACCCGCGGAGCCCCCGCGGCTGCGAAGCCCTCACGCCGACGGCGGAAGGCGAGGGGCGCGCCCCGCTCACCTCACGGCCCCGGGTCCTCCTCTCCCTCTCCCTCTCCCGCGCCCCAAGTCCTTTCCCCTCCCAGCCCCCCAACTCTTCTCGGACCCAAACCCTCCTGCTTCACTCCACGCCCCTAAATCCTCCCCCTTCCGCACACCCCGAAGCCCTCGTCTCCCTTCCTTCTCACGTCCCCAACGCTCCGCTTCCTCAAACCGCCTCCCGGAGTCCCCCGAAAGCCCTCTCACCCTCCAAAACTCGCTCTTCCCCCTTAAAATAGCTCCCTGCGAATCCCAAATCCCCGCGCGGCCGCGGGCTGCGGGCGCCGACACTCACGAGAAGAAGGGGTCATCCTCAAAACCGTTGTTCAGCATCCGGAACATCCTGGCTGCGTCTCCGGCCCGCGGGCGCGGACGGGTGGGAGCCCGAGGTCACTCGCCGCAGCCGCTCCTGGAGCCCGCCCGCCCCGCACTGCCGTTGCTCGCCGCCCGGTTGCGAAGGCGGTGCCCGCCCGGAGAGGCGGCGCGTGAGGCAGAGCTGCTTTCCCATTGGACGGTGGTCTCCTGACGTCACAAAGACGAGGCGGGGACAATGCGCCGCTGCCATGACAACTGGGATCAACAAAGAGGTGAGAGAGTTCGGCCTCGCGCCAGCCAGGCGACTCTTATTCAGCTCCCGAGGGACCAGATAGCCCGAGTCTCTTTTCAGCAAAGTGGAGATGGGTCAAGATTTGGGGCTAGATGGCATCCAAAGACCCATTCACCCGCCACATTTTGTGACCCACACGAGGGAGCCATATATCCGGAACAGTCTGTGGTAGTTGGTCAAAGCTGTGCACAAATAATGAGGAAAAAAATGTGCAAAAAGTGTTTGGGTAGAGTTGGTAAATAGTGCGCTCAGTGCTTGAAGGAAATGGGATGGGTGAGGCCTCTCACATTTCAACAAACTTACTTGCCTTTTGTAAATCTAAAACTCAAACAGTACATCCCAAAGTGGGAAATGCTTAAGTTACAGGTGCACATGGCTGGGTGGCTCACTTGGTTGGAGCATTCTCCCTACACCAAAAGGTTGCAGGTTCGATACCTGGTGGGGGCGCCTACGGGAGGCAACCAATCGATGTTTCTGTTTCTCTCTCACATGGGTATCTCTCTCTCCCCCTTCCTCTCTAAAATTAATAAAAACATATGAGGATTTAAAAAATTGAGAAAATTGCTTTCTTTTCAGTCCTCTTTCCAGTCTCTATTTCAGGGAGCAAGTGTCACTTTGATGCTGGCAGGTCCTCAACACTTCTCCACGGTTCCTTAACCTAACAGAGCAGGACTCAGGCACAAAGTTTGCAGCCAGCAACCCTGTCCAACTAGGGTACATATAATTGTTTTAATTATATTATATATGCGACTCTTCTTTTTATGGCAAGTGAAACTGGTTTTAAATTTAAAGCACACATTAATAGCTAGTCTTTAAAATTTTAAGTGAAAAGTGAACTAATTTAAAAAAACAGTACCTGTGGAATTTGAACATGGGGGTAGAGATATCATATTATTGAGTTTCGAAAAACACTGTCCTGAGGCCTTCCAGGAACCTAGAGGCCGGTGGAGGAGAAGATAGAAGAGAGGGCATTAAACAAAGAATAAGACTGGAAGAAGAGAGAAAATGCACCATGCATGTCCCTGAACCTCTCTCGGGTGCTTTTCTGTGGAGATAGAGGGCCATCTTTGGCTCCACAGAGCTCCCTGGGATGGAGCCAGAGGTGGCACTCAGCCAGCATGCAGAAGCGTGCAGGGCCTGATTTGGAGGTGGCAGGAGTACTCAGGGGTTATTTTGGGAGCCAGGAATTTAATCCTTTGGACTTTTACCTCCCCACCTTTAGCCAAGTTCTCTGGTAGCCTCCTTTTTCTGAGATGGGGGGCCTGAGGTAGGGCAGACTTCACAGCCCATGGGAAGATAGTATAGCTCTTCCAGGGAAGAGGGTATTTTCTTCTGGCCTCAGAAGGAAGCTCAGGAAGCATATACATATAAGGACATTTCTAAATTAGTTTCAAGGCAAAAAAAAAAATTGTTTTAGAAGACCTGAATTATTTACTCTTTAAAATAGCACGACGCAAGATGTTAAGTGAGAATATATTCAAATCAATTCAATTTTCCAAATACTGAGTGCCTAACCTATTCAGGCACTGGTCTAGACACTGTGGCATTGGTGAACAAAACAAAAAAAAATCCCTGTTCCTGGAGTGTATATTCTTATGAGAGCAGAATGAAAATAAAGGACATAGAAAGTAGTATGTTAAAAGGTGATAGATGTTAGGGGGAAAATCTGAGCAGGGTAAGGGAGATGGAAGTATGCAATTAATTATAAGTAGGGAGTTCTGTGTAGGCCTCATTAAGAAGGCAAATTTGAGCAGGGCATTCCAGGCCAGTACAAAGGCCCTGAGGTAGCATGTGTTTGGTGTATATGATGTAGTCTATTCACATGTCCGGGAGCTTGCCTTCAGAGGAATGACACAAGCCAAGCAAAGAGAAAATTACCTATTAGGCTAATAGCTCCTGCTTGTACTTCCTTGTTCCAGGCATTGCATTAAGTGCTTTACATACATTTTCTCATTAAATCCTTGTAACAACCCTGTATACTATAAAATGTTTATTCCCACATTACATATGGAAAAACAGACCCAGAGAAATTTGGTGATCCATTCAAATTCAAAAGTCAGTCCAAACCCAGATTAGTCCTAGTCCAAAATTTATATTCTTTCTACCACCCAACTTTGCCTCCCTATAAAAATCAAATTAACCATTTACTGAGCAACTCTATGTACTAGGTAATTTTAGATATATAATCTACAACCACACTACAACTTACGGTTTATTTGGAAGGTCATTGACTAAGGAGAGAACAGAGAAAAGCATGAAACCTAAGTCAACCCTACAACTCTATTAAAAACACCAAGAGTTCAAAATGTCAATGAGTCCTCTTTTCTTTATTCATGAATTCACTAAATATTTATTAAGGCCCAATTATATCCCAGGGAAAATTCTAGGTATCAAGGATACAAAACTCTTTGGCCTCTTGGAGCTTACATTCTAGCAGACTGCTCTTTCACTAGCCAATTCTGCAATCACCCTTGTTACAGCACTTCGGAATTTTCCAAATGCTTTTGAAGACATTATCTCAAGTGCCCAAGAAGAAATAAACAGGCTCTTGAGCGCTAGACTCTCAGACTTAAATATAGCTCTGCAGAGCCATGGGTGTTAGGCCATTATAAACACCATTACTTCGGTTAATTTCAATGGGTCTAGGGTTTCATTGTCCTAATCCCTTTGTCTTAAACTGTGAAGAGGTGGTCTGAAAGTGAGACATCACAGCAAATTCACAGGGTGCAGGATGGGACATTTAAAATTTTTGTGAGAAACGACATCTGTTGGACACTGTACAAACTACTAGCTTGACATAGTTCACATATTTCAATATTAAATTGTGCTATACTTCTTTAGATGATGTCATCTTTGGAAAGCTAGGTTTTTAGAAGTTGAGATGATGAAGCCCTGGCTGGGAAGCTCAGCTGGATAGAGTATCATCCAGATACACCAAGGTTTGGGGTTCAATCCCCTGTCAGGGCATATATAAGAATCAAACAATGAATGCATAAAAAAGTGGAACAAGAAATCAATGTTTTTCTCTCTCTCTCTCTCAAATCAATAAAAAAAGTTGATTAATTAGAGAACTTATATGCTAATATGAATAACCTATGGACACAGACATTGGTATGGGGATGGCCTGGGGGTGGGGTGGATGCAGGGTGGAGGGGATCAATGGGGGAAAAAGGGGACATCTGTAATACTTTCAACAATAAAGATAAAATTTTTTAAAAAGTTGATATGATGAAAAGGAAATACCTTGTGAAAATCAATGTGGAACAGGAAATGCTGGTGGCAGAATTCAATGTTTCCAAAGCCTGAGTAGAGCTGCGCTAGACCAGCACACATTCATTAGTAAGTGTGATTATTTAAGAATGATATAAGAATGTTTTTCTTTTGACTTATGTGTATTTTTTTACAAGGTTACTGAGTACTTAGAACATAAATACTTAAGCTGTTTGGAACTTCCTACATAATAAACAGAACTATTCAGTGTTTCTTTGGTCCTAGGGGCACAGTGAAAATATTACCGAAGCACTTATAGTTTGGGGACCCCTGTCCTAATCCCATGATATTTCTCTTTTTCAAATTAATTTTTTAAAATTTAAAGTTGTATTATGAATCCATTTTCTCTAAAAGGTACGATTCATTTTCTTTTTAGTGTTTAACGTCTCTCCAGCTAGCTGTATTACCAGTCCTCTCACAAGGTTGTGTTATCCCCTTGTGAAAGATGGGGAAAGGTGCATAGTAATTAAATGACTTAGCTAATAAGAGCATAGGTCCCACGATCTTCGAACTCCCTGTCAGGGCTGCCTCTAGTCCATATGTCATCTTTGTTCAACTAGGAACAGGTGCCTTTTTCAAGCTGCTTTCATTAATGGGAAAAATTGTTTAATAAATATACAAATCAACAATGTGGCTTCAGCCCCTGGGGTGGGGTCCTAACATTCAGGTGGCAGGAGAGTTGGTAGGAGAGAAGCAGAGGAATGTTCTTTTCTAGTGAGAAAGGCCAGAGAGGAAGGAGATGCTAGGAAAACTGGGAGGAAGTGAGGACCCGCTGTAGGGACAGGGATGAGCCAAAGATTATATTATTGTTAATAAGTATGGGCAAAACTTTCCACCTTTCCCACATTTCTTGGATATAAAGCTTTGAGGCTTGGATACTTTGCATCAAGTGTCATGATTTTTTTAAAAATAAAGACGTAGATAAGTGCTCACTTCCATGTAGTGATAGTTTTCATTTCAAAAGTGTCTACCAAGATTTTCACAAACTTTATCCTAGTTCTCTCAGTAACCCTGTGGAGAGGCATCATCTCCACTTCCTGGTGAGAACCCAGCGATTCAGGGGGGTGGAGTGACTTGTTTGCCAGGATCCTCTAGCTGGTGACTAGCAGACCAGGGATTCGGATCCAGACCTGACCATGTCATGGCCTTTTCTGTCTCACTGCACCCACAGTAAGGTCTCATAACGAAAAAGGACCTGATGGTGTGAAATTATAATAGACACGAAGCTGTCAGGACCATCCAAACTTGGACACAGATTGTGAGGTTTAAGTACATAAAGAGGTTTTTGAACCTTCCTGAAAAACAAACAACAAAAATGTTCTTTACTGAATAAAATCAAGGCTATTACGTCAAAGACAAAGAATTTGAATGGCAGTATAAAATACAAACATGTTACTTTCTTTAGGCAACAAAACTCAGACTTCCAATAAGGCCCATAATGGAGCCACGTATAGTAGATGAAAATCCACAGCTAAAGCCTGATTAGTTTTTCAAATTTATTTTTAAACTGAGGTATAATTTAAATTTGGTGAAGTCCACTAATCTTAAGTGTACAGCTCAATATATTTTTACAGATGAATAAACTTACGCAAACACCACCCAGCTGAAGATATAAAGCATTTCCAAAATACCCCAGAAAATTCCCTCAGGCTCCCTCCCAGTTGGTCTCTTGCAAAGCTGACCAGTATTCTGAGACTTGCTTCTCTTGCCTAAACTTTGTCTGCAAAATTCATTCATATTGTTGCATTGAGCAAGAGTTTATTCTTTTTCATTTCTGTATAGTGTTTAATTACATGAATTTACCACAAGTAATTTGCCCATCCACTGCTGATAGATTTTGGACATTTTTTTTTTTTTTTGCTTTTAAGACTAAAGCTCTATGACCATTTTTTGCATGCCTTGATTAGTTTTAAAAATCAATCTAACATTCAGCTATTTTAAATCTTTATTGCCAGTGAGATTCAAAAACCTTTTTTCTGCAGACTTCATAAGGAGGATTTTCTTATTGAGTCAACACTTTGATGTTTGTGACTGCCTGTATTTCTTTTGTGTATGGAATAGGAGAAACACTTTGTTGCTTCTCTAAAAAAATGATTAATTTTAGAATCACAGAGCCTAAAACAAGTTGAATAGGAGAAAGCATTCTTAAGAAATACTGTTGAGGTCATCTGCCTCAGGAACCCTTTGATGTGACTAATGCATTATTTTAAGTTATTTTTAAATCTCCGATAAGATTTGGAAAGAATTCAAGCTGTGGGTGGATGTCCCACTGCAAAGGCAATCATTTGAGAAGTCTGTCTAGGGAATGAGAAAATTATTTTGTAAAACATTAAGAACTTTGAATGCCTTCATCCCTTTGTCATATGCTTAGGTGCTTTTACTATTTGAAATGGAAGGAAAAATCTGCTTCTACCTTAGAAGAGCTGTTCTTAATTTCAAGGGCATGCAAGTTTTAATACTATCTGGGGCGTATATTTTAGGGTAACAAAATAAAGGGGCAACAGGGAGAGAGTAATGAGTGGCTCCAAGCTATACCCTGTTTCCTTTTCATTCATTTCTCTTCAGACCTGGAAACAGCCTCCAGCAAGGCTCGTACTACTGAATGGCGCTTGCAACCTGTTGGGGGAAACTGAGGCAGCCAAAGCCCAGGGTCGCTGGCTGGCAGGAGAATGCTGTGGTCTGCTGTGCATTTTTCCTAATAAAAGCTAAGGCATGCTATGTGCTAGGCACATTGATTCACAACAGTTCCATTAACATTTTACAAAAGCAAATACAGGCTTTAGAGAGTCATGCAACTTGTCTAAGGACATATTGCTAGGGAGAGAAAAGTTGGGATTAGAAGCCAGGCTGTCTGGCTGAAGAATCTGGGCCCTTAATACACCGGGTATAACCCCTGCTGCCCCACTTCACACAGACCAGATGTCTCCTTTCCCTCCCTTTGAGGGTGAGATTTTACTTAGAGCTGGAGTCAGAAACACAAACACCAGGAAAAGGCACACAAGTAATAAAGGTGAGGGATAAGTAAGATGATAAGAATTAGTAATAATCAAAATAACAAACATTTATTGAGTTTCCGTGTGACAGGCACTGTTCCAGGGGCTTCCCATGTTTTAATTCCCTTAATCCCTCCAAACAATCTCATGAGATAGACACTATTATGATGTCCATTTGACAGGAGAGGAAGCTAAGGTCAGAGAATTGAAAATTCTTGCTCAAGGTCGCACGTCCTGGAATGGAGCCCCCCCCCCCCAGGAGACAGGCCGAGAGCCTGCAGTCTTCTCCCCCTGCTGCCTGGGGCACTGGAGGGGGCCTGACTCCAGCAAAGGGGGCTATTGCTATTCAGCTCCAGGTGGCTGCCCTGCAGAAATGCATGCCCACTGGTAATATGGAGTTTCACATGATATCTCCCAATATTTTAAAGTTAGCAATTAATTAAAAACAAAATACCTGAGCAGGCCAAACAAAACAAGCCTCTGGGCTGAATCTGGCCCACAGGCTTTGAGCCTGTGATCCAGTTACTGAGAGTGTGAGTTTTCATGACCTGAAAGGACACCTGAGCCCAGTGCCCAGTAACATCCACGTATTGGCTCCTGAGTGTAATTCAAATCTGTGTTGATGGAGAGCCCTGTGATGTGAGAGCTGGGACGTGCCCTGGTTCCTAGCAGAAGGCCTTTGTGAGTGGACACGGCCACTACCTCATCGCTGGCTGTCTGTATCTTACAGTCCCAGGGCCATTAGGCAGTAGTTCTACTTGTGCAGGATATTTAGATTAAGGACTACTGTTTTTACCTGATTTGCAGAAGTTTAGCACAGGTTTATCTGGTTCTGCGTATTCTACCACCTTTCTAATTCTGTTCGGTCTTAACGTGGGTCTGAATCATCTTGGCTGGCCTCTAAAGGGCTTGTGTCCCATTTGTATTTGCTGAACACTGTTTTCCCTGTATAGCTTTGGGAATATGAGCCACTAATAATGTATGCCATAGAATATCAAAATCCTATTTATCCATATAAACACAACTTGCTAAGCTCAGTGTGGCTGAATGCTGCCCAGACTGTTTTTCCCCTTAATATTTGACACTTGCTTACTTGCTCTGTGTTTTGTCGCCCACCAGCATGAACAGGAGAGCCATAGGTTTTAAGCAAAAAGTTACTAGGCAACATGTTTAGAATTTCATTTCTTTTCTTCCATTGTTTCCCCTTCAAACGTTTAGATTTATACTGGGCCTGTACTCTAGGTTCTTGGGGAAATTGTTTAAGTGTTATATTAGTTTCTTAAGGCTGTTAAGAGAGCACCACAAACTGGGTGGCTTTATCACCAGAAATGTTCTCTCTCAGCTCTGGAGGTTAGAAGTCCAGCCGTGGGCAGGGCCACGCCCCTCCGAAGGCTCTAGGGAAGAATTCGTCCTGGCCTCTTCCTAGCGGACAACCTTCGGTGTTCACTGGCTCGTCCCTTTATCCCTCCAATCTCTGCCTCTGTCATCAGTCATCACGTGGCCTTTTCCCTTGTGTGTCTCGGAATTCCAATCTCCCTCTCTTATAAAGACACCAGTCCCTGGATTTGGGGCCCACTCTAATCCAGTATGACCTCATCTTAACTAGGTTACATCTGCAAGGATCCTTTCAAATAAGGTCACATTCCCAGGCTCCTGGGAGATATGAATTTGAGGGTTACACTACTCAGCCCAGTGCACGCACCTGTTAGTAACTTATACAAAAATAATAAGAATAGGTACCGAACAAAATTTTCAAAATTAATCATTATATAAGCCAACAATCATGGCAAGCTAGAAAGTATAATTTTACAGAATTTCATTACTTCACAGTGTGCACTTTGGAAATTAACTTCATTCTTTGTAATTTCTTCCTGCCTTCTCTACTCTCACTCTCGCCTTTGCCCCATTTTCTTCACTGACTTGTTGAAATTTCTCTTTTATCTGGTCATATTCTATGAATATGTGTTTATAAGACATTTGATACTTTTCCAGAACAAAGGATGGTAGAAATAAACCAATAAAATAACCACCATTAATTTGATGGTAGTGTTGAGATGTTAGCCTCCATTTGAGACCAAACTCATTATGAGATGCTTTCTAACATGATAAAATGCCAGTGTAGATCGCAGAGTGATGTCTCTAATTGCCTAGACCTTTCTACATCAGGTATCTGCATGAGTTATAACTCTTTATGAAGATAAAAAGGCTGCTGCAAGAAATCACCCCAGTGCTGTGAGGGCTGTCAGACTGGAGGGCATCTCAAATGAGATTAATGATGTCTGCCTTAATATGAAAAAAGATTTAGCATAGCCTAGATTATGGATTCTACAGAAACCTGCCAGCACTCATTTATTTGGAATAAATATTATTTTTAATTAAAGTCCTAAGGTGGGTTATTCCTGAACTAATGAGATCTACAGTGATTTCCTTTAGGAATTAATTTACTTTCTTAATTCTCAGTCATTTTGATGATTACAGCTCATTCAATCTTACTCATGGTAGTTAGCTTTATAGGACATGCCGATTTCTAGCTAAAGGCGCTAAATAACCCTGTATTTGTTTTTACACAGCGCTTTCATTTTCTAATTATATTTATCACTTAATCCAAATATTTTTATAGATTCGTCTGTCCAACTTACATGTATGTGGTGATTGGTTTTATAAAATAAGATCATTCACAAGAGTATAATTTTCATTCTAAGTGAACAGAGAATGTCAAATCAGAAAATTATAGCATTACTGTTTTTAACTTTTAGAAAAAATTGATTCTGGTTCTTTGCTAGGCATTAGGCTGAGTGTTTTATACATGTAAACTCTAATCCACAAAGGACCTCGGCAAGATAAGGATTACTGTTCCTGTGGCATAAAAGAACTATTGGATTATTCTCATAGGTTCTGAGGGCAAGGATTTTAGACAGGGAAATGAAGATGGCATGTCTCTAAGGGCCTCAGCTAGGGAGACTGTGGCTGGAGGAGTCTTCACTCACAGGCTGGTTATTGACTGGAACCTCGGTTGGGGCTGTCAGCCAACACCAACGTGCAGACTCTCCCTATTGCCTGGGTTTTCTTACAATGGGGCAGCCTGAGTAGTCATCTGATATGGCAGCCTAGGGCTCCAGGGGTGAGTGTCCCAAGAGAATTAGGCATAAACCTTTCCTGGGCTAGGCTTGGGAGTTATGATGAGCCACTTCTGATGCATTCTGTTGGTCACAAGCAAGTCACTAAGAATGTCCTAGATTCAAGAAAGGGGACATAGATCCCGCCTCTCAATGGGAGAAGTATCGAAGAATTTGCAGACATGTTTTAAGGCCATCAGAATGGGTAACAAATACTCTTACATGTTGGAGTTGGGGTTCCTATATATGCCCCTTCCTGCCAGCTCACTTGGTTCACAGAAATATAAGCATACAGCAGGCAAATGCACCTCTATGATGAGTTGGGGCTTCTGCCCCTAATTTCTAGCTGATCTGCTACCTCAGCAAATTGGCAGACTCCTTTTCAACCTTTTCTTCCAGAGCCAGGGCAAGCCAGAATATTCCTGTCATTTACCTTTGGTGGTTTCTCTTGGCTTTTCAGGAGCAAGAGCAGGCTGAAAAAATTCAAAAGCACTGCTTCGCTCACATGAAATCATGCAATTGTTTAAATCAATCTTTAGTAAATTAAAATAGTTGTTGACAGAAAGACCCTGCTGGTGGAGACAGAAATCATTGATCAGAGGTTGGTTGACAAATGTAGAATTAGAATGGAATTGAGCATTTCCCATGTGCTAACAATATAAGATCAATGAAAGGTGATTTTTTTTTTTTTTAAACTTTTAAAGGATAAAAAGTGGAATAAAGACATGGAAATTACTTAGATGTAAGAGAAGGTGATGAGGCGTCAAGTTAAATTGATGACTTGGTGCCTCCTTTCCCTTGGACCCTTACCCCAAGATATCGTACCATTATGACATAAAGACAAGCTGAAACATTCATGCCAGATCTCCCTAAATGTGATATATTCAGGGTCTAAGAACCACTCTCAACTGATTCATATGGGCCTGGAATAGGGAGCTGAGGAGCAGTGGTGATTAGGATTCTCAGGGTCTAAATGTCACTTACTCCTCCGAAATGCTTGCACATACAGCTGTTGTTCCTGCTTAATACAACCTCATGAAAAGGGTGCTTGTATAGTAGCCTCTGGAGAGCTGAGAAAGGGAATATGCCACCCAGCAGTATTCCATTAAATTGTCTTCAGAATTAATGAAAATTTGAATGGGTAGACAGATGTGCTATATAGCTAGGTTCCTTCAGGATTTTTCTTTATTTTTAAAAGGAAATATTATCTTATGATTCATAGTTATCATGATGTTTTCTGCTATGACGAGCTGAAATACTCCATTTCCCAATCTCTCTTGCAACAGGGGAATAGTATTTCACTAAGTTCTGGTCGATGAGGTATAGACTTCCAAGTACCCATTACCTTTAATGTCTGAGTCTTCTTGAAAGGAACTACAACCACAACAGCCAAGTGCCATCAGTAGATGAATGGATTAAAAAACTGTGATACATTTACACAATGAAATACAATGCAGCTGTAAAAAAGAAGACTCTCTTACCCTTTGAGACGGCATGGAGGGACCTGGAGAGTGTTATGCTAAGGGAAATAAAGCAGTCAGAGAAAGACAAGTATCACATGATCTCACTTATATGTGGAATCTAATGAACAAAATAAACCGATGAACAAAAAAGATCCAGAGACATTGAAGCATGCAACAGACTGACAAATTTCAGAGGGAGGTAGGGGAGGACGGGAAGAGATTAACCAAAGAACTTTTATGCGTACATGCATAGCCCATGGACAGGCAATAGTGTGAGGAAGGACTGGGGAGGGAGCAGGAGTGGTGTGGAGGGGGTCAACGGGAAGGGGAAGGGGGACATCTGTAATACTTTCAACAAGAAAGATAAATTTTTAAAAAAGAAAAATCATCACAAAGACATTAAAAAAAAAAAGGGAAGTACACCCGTCATGCTGCCTGGAAGGCGGGCATGTGGACTGTGAGCGTGATGGTTACAGCTTCAGCAGCCACAGTGTGCCATGCGGTGGAAGACACCTACTGTGGACGGTGGAACAAGAGCCTGGGTTCCTGGCATGTGAATCCCCCATGCCTGCCTTTAAAGGACTTTATCTTGAGAGATGAACATTTTTCTCATTTAAACCACTATTCATTGTTGCTGCTGTTGTCATTGTTTAGGAAAAACTAATTGGTATACTTAATTAATCCTAATTGATACACTGCCCCTGAAGATAATTTTATCAGCTTCTGTCCTAGAGGTAAACAGATGACATACTCAAAAGGTTGATGAAGACATTATATCCAGGGTTGTGAGCAGGGTTAAAGCAATCAGTCAGGGGCCAGTAGGTGCAGGAAACTGTTCCAGCCTCCAGGTCTGAAGGGGCAGAGGAAGGAGCTGCTACTTTAACATTCCGAGAGCTATATCCTGGGGGGGAGGAGGGGGGTAGCCTACAGGAGCTGTGGCCTTGGGAAACCAGCCACAATGGGCACATGGCCCAGCAGGGGTACAGATACCCAATTCTCTCTCCTCCTTCCTTCGCTTCCCTGCCAGTGCCCCTGTCAGCTGAACCTGACCAGAAGCGGAGGACAAGGAGAGCTGGGGGTGCTGTCGGTGAAGGTCAGCCTCCTGGGGCGCTGCAGAGGGGAAGAGCAGAATGATTCTGAGGGGACGGTGGAGAGAACTGGCTACATACCATGCACCCTAAGTACAAAACGACTTTGTAGTTTTTAAGTGATGTGAAGAGACTGATACAATTTAATTTGCATGAAATCATCTATTGGAAAGTTTACTCACTGTTGCTGTTATTTACTAGTATACGTGTGAAAGGGTCATATCCTACGGCCCAGCCATTCCACCTTTAGGAATCTGCGCAGCCATTAAAAAGAGTAAAGCACCATTTGGGAAAGTATCCAAAGCACGCCTCCAGGGAAAGAAGCTCATGGCTGACTGTTCCCATGGTCTGAACAGAGAGCCAGTGTCACCGACTCTGCGGAGATGCCTTTGTTTAAGCTGAAGGAAGGGCGGGGACCTGGTGGGGAGGGCAAAGCCGCAGCAGAACAGGGCGGGGCTTCTCCACGCAGATTGGTTGCAGATGAGGGATGTACCTTTCCTTCTGTGTTTTTAGTATTTTCCAATGAAAAAAAGTCCCAAATCACAAAAATATGGAAACCACCATGCAAGGCGCTTAATTCTCGATGTAACTTTTATTTTGTGTATTCTTGTCAGGCTGCCTGTATTTACACAAGGCCAGCAAATGGGCAGATTTAATAAATTACGTGTGACTGTTTTGCTAGCTATCAAGTTTAAATTATATCATTTCTGGAAAATATATAAATGAATACAGAAAAAATGCTGAAGTAGTTAGCAGAAAGAGAATGTTTAGTAAAATGGTGGCCATTCATATTTGATTTAAAAATTGCACATCTGAACTGGAACCCAATATTCAAACCCCCTACAGACATTTAAATTATATTGATTTTTTTTAGCTCCAAAAATAAAAATACATCTCAAATCCATGATGCCTTTGTTAGTAAAAGAACAGATTTTTGTCACAGACTGTGGAAATTCTAACATGGGTTTTTCAAAAAATAAGAGAAAAAGCACAATATTTTTATAACTCTTTCAAAACTTTTTAAGGAAGGTCTCTATAAATGCCTTTCAAAGGGATTCAGAGGTTAATTAAACAATATCTCTTGGGAATCATATTGCAGTTACTGTAGCAAGATAAAAATACTTAGAAAGTGGAGGCTGAGCTAAGGACCCCAAATAGAAAATGAGTCTCTGGTATTTTGTAGGCTGTGGTGAATGCTAACCTATTTACCAATCACTTGTCACCTTCTCTTATTAATTATATGGAAGATGAATGAAGTCTCTGAGCACCTTTGCTGAAAATAGCCCACATGACCTCTGAAATACAAGTGTGGCTGTTGGTGAAAGAGTGTTAATATAAAGATGGTTTTCCCTTTGAAGGTTCAACTGTTTTTGATGGAACAACTATTAAGTAGTGCACAGCTTCCGATGCTAAATATGCTCTATGGTAGGCATATAAAAAATTTTTTAAATGAAGAATTTCAACATGGAGAAAAGTATATTTATTGGAGATTATAATTTTGGATGACTTTCCATTTCTACTTCAAATAATGGAGCAGCTGGTTTACAGCAGCTGATTCAGATATACTGCATTTTGAAAAAAGTATTTTCTCAAACTATTAATAAGTGAGTTATCATGAGTTCTCTTCTCGAGATCAATGAGACTTACTACAGTAGAAAGAGGAAAGAGAAAAGCTGCAATGGGGCTAAGTAAATGATCCAGTTACAGAATTTGTTTTAAAAAATCTATCCAATCTTTAATATAGTAATTCAACCTATTGTGCTGATATTTGGAAAACATTTATTTCTCAAATATTTATGCTTTCAATTCTATTTTAAGTTTAGGACATAATTTTCATGGAACATGCACAGGTAGATAGACTGTAGTTAAGGACTTTAAGACATGGGATTTTAGCTGTTCATTTTTTAAAAGATTACAAAGGGAGTCTGTGGTATGCTAGGTTTTTTACACTGGGATTTGAGCCTGAGGACCATGTTACAGGATGCTAATATGAGAGGGTCAGTTCAGTTCATCATCCTGAGAACTGCAGCAGGATCATTTTGCCATTCCTTTTTGAGACCTAAAAATAAAATGGTACACTGTTGAGTTTAAAGTGTTGTCTTACAGTATTGGTAGCCTTTATTTCTTGAAAATTGACCTATAGTTTGCACAGAGAGCAATCCCAGGAGACAATAGGTGGACCCTGAGTGACCACATTCACATCATTTGAAGTTTTATCTATACAATAAAAAAAATTAGACCAGAAAGGAAGTTTGGGCAAGTATAGGACTAGAAGGATTCTTGCTTAAAGTCTCACCCCTGTTGTTAGTCCTTAATGCAATAGAGAAGGCACTACATACTCTATTTCTCCATGATATCCCAAGGCCTTCATCAGCTCAGAGACATTAGGAGATATAAATCAGAGAAATGAAACTAACTGGGTTATAAAACTCATCTATTTATTTTATATACATGTATATATATTTACATATATTTATTGTGGTAAAATACACATGAAATTTACCAACTTAACCATTTTTAAGTGTATAGTTCAGTGGTATTAAATACATTCACATTGTTGTGCAACTATCACCACCATTCATCCCATGACTGCTTCGTCTTGGGAAACTAAAACCCATTAAACAGTAATTCTCCTTTTTATCCACTCCCCAGCCCCTGGCAACCACCTTTATACTTTCTGTCTTTATGATTTTGACTACTTACTCTAAGAACCTCATATAAGTGGAATCATAAAGTATCTGTCTTTTTGTAATTAGATTATTTCACTTGGCGTAATGTCCTAAAGGTTCATCCACATTGTAGCATATTGCAGGATTTCCTTCCTCTATCGGGCAGAATGGTATTTCATTGTATGCATATACCACATTTTACTTATCCATTCAACCATCCGTGGACACTTGGGTTAATTCTACGTTTTAGCTGTTGTGGATTATGCTGCCATGAACATGGGTATAGAAATATCTCTTCGAGACCCTGCTTTCAAGTATTTTGGGTATATGCCCAGACACTTATTTATTTCTGCACTGGCTCCAAATAGCTTGAGTAATTTAAATAACTGACTGTTAAACAGACTGCCCATTTGAGATGAACAAATCCACTCTTCTTTCACTGAAAAATATTTATTGAAAGCCTTCTTTGTGTCAGACATGGTCTAGATTTTGGGGATATAATAATAGCAAAAATAACCTGGAAATATATTATGACAGAAGATTTTCTTTAATTTAGAAAACACTTCTCAAAAAAGAGCTGAATATATTGATCAATGTCTATGCCTCTGATGAAAGATGAAGATAATTTGAGAAGTGAGAAGGTATTCTTTCTTACCTCCACTTTCATTCCTGTTCTGCTGTTTATTCCTGTAAAGACTCAGATATTTCTTATCAAGATTTGTTTCTCCATTATTCCGTAAGGGAGTCCCAAAGGATGGCATTTAAACATTTTCTAAATAATTCAAGCACTGTGTCAACTGAATAATGCCAAGAGCTGGTTTAAAATCACTTCTGTAATACTCACAAGGAATTTTGGGGTTGAGGAAGGGGGGAAGGAAAAACATGGGTATAAGAATTCTAGATCAGTTCATCCATAGTTTAGTGACCAAAAATATTCCATGTCTTGTTTCATTTCTAACTTTTGTTACTATCTTATTTGCTCACTCAAAGATTTTCACTTGATGCCCAAACCAAAGGAAATTTGTGGAAGGATCTAAACATAGGCAAGTGAACTGTGTCTTTTAGCTCCAAACCGATGCTTTATACAGCACACAAGAGAAAAACTAAGAGTATCAGTGGTCCATATGGCTATGCAAGGCCACACTGGCAGATGTAATTCTTAGAGGTATTGAAAGTGTCCTTTCAGTTGCCATTGCACATCTCGGCTAATGTCAAGCAGTGGGGATGCAAGACTGTTGATGCTAGTGGCCAAATGAAGGGTTAGCTTATCCAGCCGATGCTCCAAGAGGGAGGAATGGCTAGAGAATGACAGTGAGTGACCAGGAACCTAAACTTATGCCTGGATTTTTAATAAGATTGAGAGGGAAGGGTCACTTGGATCTTTTATGAAAGGGACCCTTCCCTGGGTTAGAGCTGCTGCAGTTCCCAGCCTCTAGAGCAGCGATCAGAAAGGTGGAAGTGAGTGGATGCGAGTTCCTGTGGCTCCAGACGCTTTCCTATCCTTTCAAGTCTTTATTCAGTTGTGATTGCTCCAATTCAGCCACCTTAATTTTATAACTCAGAGTAATTTCTCTCTTCTTCACAACAATGTCCTCTCCTCTGCCACTAAATTATTTTATCTCTTGTATCATATACATGCCAGGGCTTCACCGCTAAGCCTCTGTATACCCAACTGCCCCTACTGTGCCTGGCCCAAGCTAGGTATTAAAAAAAATGTTTAAAAAGGGGGTAAATCTGACCAAAGGAGACCTGGCATTCTTCAAGTCAGGTCACTAACTGTAGAGCAAGTAGGGTTTCTTGTGGTCTTGGCAGGAAGGGAGATCAGAGAAAGCTGGGGAGAGCTGGAATGGGGTCTATTGGCCAAGGTAGTTCAAATATAAAGGGAGTACACTGCACTGAAGTTGGGGTGTGGCCTTTTAAATCATTATCCATGCAACTATTTGTTCCATATTTCATTAAGATGGCTACCATGCCAAAATGTTAGATTGGCATAAATAGTAAACTTTTTCTATGAGTGGCTTTCTTTTAGGTTATTTTGCTGAAAAATCACAGTAGGTAAGTCCACTATTAGTATCCTCATTTCACACAGGCTACGATGCTGAAGTGTGTCTTGTCCTTATATCCTTCCATATCTTGTTCTCGTAACTAGGGAGTGTCACTCCATTTTCCCTGAGAATGTACTCACTTCAGAAATGAAAATCCAACTTGTATTATTAGTACTCATCATTTTACACAAAATCAACATTTCAAAAAATACTTTGAGGTCTCATGTAAGCCCAAATTGTTATCATCATTCAAGTGACATGAAAGGTATTGTTCTGTGTTACAGACTCATTACGTTAGGGCACTAAAGAAGGCCGGGATGCATCACCTAGCCTGAGCTTGATGACGTGTTTGACAGTATTCTATGAAGTCTTTCTCATTAAATTTGATTTGGGGTGTGTGGTAATATTGTAGTCTTCAATGGGAATGCAGGTAGACACAGTTAATGATACGTTAAAATGAATCATATTGGAAATCAGAGAGAAGTCACTGAGTTCGTGAAGTGACTAAAGTTTAGTTAATTAAAAAGAACCGATTCTCTAGCTCTATGAAAAATTTAGCTTTAAAATACAAATCTATTGTAGTTCAAGCTTCTCTATTTGAGCTACTTGCCACAGAAGAACACTGGAGTTATACATAATTAGTGTAGATCACTATATTTTCACTATTTTATAGATGAGAAACATCAGTCATACTGAGAAAAACGCCTAGTCCACGTTCTTCAGAGAATCACTAGTGGCCCCAATGACAACCCATATTCTTGCCAAGTATACTCTCCAGAAGGGTGATAGTAGATTTACTGTTTACAAGTCATGCAAAGAATAAAATACAAAATATTTCAGAAACTGTAATCCTTTTTTTTAAGTCTCTAAAAATTTACATACCTATATTAAAAACCATACAAACCTGAGTTCCTACTGGACACTTAGAGCTAAGAAAAGAACAACAGCGTCTATTTAGGACGTGAAAATATGTTTGTATGAAAACACATGTGTTATCAGCAGTCTCTTTTCCATACCTTTTGCAATTAAGTGGAAGCTCTTTATATTTTTCATTTTTAACAGGGATTAGAATTTTAGTAGTTTCAGAAATATAAAAAAGATACCATTAGGTGTCCTATAGACTGGTAATCCTATCCTCAAAACTTTTCATGTTTATCTTGTGTTCTGAGGTACAGTCTTCATAGAGGCTAAATCAGAGTGAGGCCAGACAACAGAACAGAATAGGAAAGGGGAATATTTATGTCACCTGTTGAAAAGTAGTTTTGTAAGGCAAGGCCTGAAATCCGTGTCTCTGGCATGTTCAGTATGGAATGCATAGCTGATTTTCATTCAGCTACTGGAGAAAGGTATTCTACAAAATTAAAGTTAGCTGGCTTCCTCTACAGGAACAGAAGATGGCTAAGTAAGACTGAAGGGAGAGCTCTTACCTGTTTTCTCAGAAATGACTTCCGTATCACGGGTATTTGGCCAACTGGTTAGGTCTAGCTTGAGCATGTGATTTCTAGAAGAATGAGCTGGGATCTGCTAACATGTTTAAAAGGAGCCCTTAGTAAAATCTGATCTCTAAGCAGTAAATCATCGATTTATTTGATTTTCAAGAAATTTTTTCAATAAATATGTTATTCTTTAAATATTAACATGCTCATTCTGCTTAGATTGTTAAGAGTGCTTTTTATTGTGCCTAAAATTTCCCAGTAAGGTGAAATAAAATATTGAAAATGGTTTCATAAGACATGGAAGATGAAGTCTTTAAATGACAACCTAATATGTTAAAAATATACTTAGAAACACTACTGTGTGCTATTTATTTTAACAGTGATATTTTTAGAATTAGCTTTATTAACAGTAGGGCATTTTCATGCATTCCTCAATTTTACACTAGTTTTAATATTCACAATGTTTAAGTTCAAATCAAGAAATATTCAAGCTGACATGAAAAATGAATACAATAGGATTACCTTTTTATATAATTGGGTCAATTCTTTTTCAGAGTAAAAAGTTAAATTGGGATTTAAAAACCTGTATTTCCAATGTTGCTGTTAATTCAACCATATGTATTATTTAGGCCACAGGACTGCCCATTAGCCTCTCTTGTCGAAGAGCAATTAATCTCTTGAACCACTTTTCCTCAGCATCAGCTTTCTCAATAAATAACTGAAATAAAAAAAGAAAAAAATGTTATCTTTTCTGCCAATCACTTGGGTTTGACCTTACATGATGTAAATCACTTTTATAAAATATATTTTTCAGCACAAGATTTGGATACTGTTTAACTCCTGATGACTTCTTAACTGAAGATCATCTATTTGGAATTAATAATGATCAGGTAATTTTGAAGTAAAAGAACTAATATCGATATCATTTGGTTAACAATTCCATACTGTATTTTGTGAAGTTCATTTCCTACAATCTTTCTGAGGGACCGAGTGAAATGACACCATTTCTCAGAAGACAGATACATCTGTGACATACTCATAGTCAATGAACCATATAGAGCTGAGCTGGAATTAGATCTTTTAGTGCCTGATTAAAAACAAAACAAAACTCTTCTTTTTGCCTGTTTTTCTTAGCCATAGAAAGACTGCTTCCAGAAGTCAGGAAACGTGAGTTGGACATACTATATTCAAATACATGTAACAGCTCTAAGGACTGGGGGTCAGCTGCCTATTTTTAGCAAATCAGGACATATGAATCCATTTCCTTCAATGGTCTTCTTGTTGCCAAAAGAGTCTGAATTTCAGTCAACTAGACTTCAATAGACAGCCTTATGTTTAGGGATCTTACATTTGGATGAGCCAGAGAATTGTCATCTTGGTACTTGATAGCAGTAGGGATGCTACTTGGGTCTGTTTCCTTTTCATTACTGGGTAGTTCAGCAGCTACTGATGCTGCTCCTGATGCTGCAGTTGCGTGCTTCACCTCGCCAGGTTCCACTGACTGAAACATAAAACTCATATTATAAATTGTATCACAATATACAATCAGAATTTTCCTTTAATAATATTTCTGATTTTGAATAATAATTGCTCAATAGTCTCCTTTGAGATGATACTAATCACAAAAAGCTCCAGGTTATTAAATAATTATTCCTAAAACAAGCAAACCAATACAAAAACATTGGGAAAATGTTTATCATTTCTTATGATCAGCATAATTTTCTCAAGAAATTGGTACTGTGAGTCTATCCTATTGAAAAAATGTATATTTCATATATGTAAATTCATAGGTTACTTTTTAAAATAACAGTCTTACTGAGATATAATTCACATATTACAAATCATGTAGCTTTTAGCACATCCAGAGAGTTTTGTAACCATCACCACAAGCAACTTAAACATTTTCATCACCCTCCACCAACTCCATACCCGTTGGAAGCTACTGCTCCCCATCTCTCCCCAACCCTCCCATCCCTAGGCAACTGCTAATATGTCTGTCCCTATGGATTGCCTATTCTGGACATTTCATATATAAGAAATCATACAATATGTGTGTTTTTGTGTGTTACTGGCTTCTTTCATTTAGCAAAATGTTTTCAAGGCTCATCCATGTTATATTACTTATAAGTACTTCATTCCATTTTATTGCTGAATAATACAGGCACTGCGTTAAGTGCTGGGGACAAAAAGACTTACAAATCATTGTTTCTGCCTGGAAAGAGCCAGCAGTGTGTGCTAACTCGGGGTTATTCCAATATTTCCTTCCCTAAGAAAGGAGAAAGCCAGGGAGTAACTGACTAGCAGCAAGGTTTCAGGGATAATACAAAATGGGTTAGATAAGAAGCTGAAATCAAAATTTTTTAAAAATCAAGGCAATTGGAAGAGTAATTCAACTTTTAGATTTTTTTCTATACCTACTGGTTCTACACCTATTGTTTTTCAATTTTCATTTTCTCTTTGACTTGTCTACTTCTGAACACTCGCTTCTCCAAATGAAGGGCAAAACAGATTTCACTGTGCAAACCATCCAAAAATGAACATGCATGAATGAGTTAATCCTTTCCTAGAATAACTTATCTTAGAATTAGAAATCCATCTATTTAACCAGTACTTATTGAGTGCCGCTACTTGCTGAGTACTGGGTAAATAGCTATGTTCCCTGTCCCAATTGGAGATTACATTTTCCTGATGGGACTGACAGACGGCTAACAAATAAATACCAAGATAAATACATAATCACAAATTGTAAGAAGTGACATAAAAATGTTTAAGAAATATCCATTCAATTTGATTTGGCAGTTTTAGTCTCATACTCTGGAGCCAATACTTTTCCCCCAGGTCTCAAACATTTCTATGCCTCTAACATAGTGGGCTTAGAAGACTCACAACCCTAATATAAATGATGTCATACTGACTCTCTATAAAACATAACAGTAAACCCAACATTCTTCAGAGGGAAAATGGGAAGTATTTTAATCCAGTGAGGTCCAGGATATCATTTTTTGGTATCTATGCTGCTGTGCAGAGCATATAAGAGTGTGCCATTCTGCATATTTGAGCCATTCTTTGTTAGGGCTTAGCTAGAAGACTGGCTGTCTGTGTGGAACTGCCTTGACAAACTGTGGTGTGATGTTATTCTAGTTGCCAAAGGTATGGCAGAGGTAACATTTTATTATAAAAACCAAGTAATCTCATTCTATTTTTACCTACACAGTACATATTTCTTTGAGAAGCTCTTATGCACACATAAGTGAAGTTCTCAGAAGTTTGAATCAGAACAAGGAAGTTATTATTTAACAATACATAATTAAAAATGTGTGAAAAAAACCATTAATTGTTTCTTGATTTGAGAAAAACTGTTAGAGAAAATTTGACTATTTAAAAACCCTCAATATGGCCACTATCAAACATCCGGCTTTGAGTAGTACTGCCACCTGGTGGTTCAGTTTGGAAAATATTGTTTTCAAATTGTACTTCCAAGTTAAAGGACAAATTACCCTCTTTAAACATAGGCAGATATCTGTCAGATATACCAATTTTAGAGCTGAATAACTGGTAATAAGATTATTACATACAGCAGTTTGAAAACAAGCTGCATCTTGTTCCTGAAGGTGAGGATATAGCAGGAGCTATCTGATTATCTACTCACAAGAGAAACATGATTGCAGAGGGTGCAACTAGTTAAATCGATATGTGTTCAGATGACACAATGTCTAGCACGTCATTAGTAACAGCTACTTTTCTGGTAACAGCTCCCTAGCTTAATTAGTGGAATTAACACAGATAAAGAAAGACTCTACCAACAGAAGGGATGGACAGTATAGAAAAGCCTTTTTCAGAGATACAAACTTTATACCAATGAGTATAGAACTTTCCAGGAAAGAGATATGTTGAAACTTGGGTCATGGGTAATTTAGTCCTCAGGAGAGTCTTTGCTATGCATCAGGGATACCCTAGCATGTCTCCCTGTGATCTGGATGAAACAGTCTTCAAGATAATTTACCTCCCTGTGCTAAGTAATCTCCTAATAAATAATTCAGCTTCTTGGGCATCCTGAATTCCTAGCTTATACTGCAGACACAGACATTTTAGAAACTAAAAAGGATATCACTTTCTAAACTAATAAATTGGTCCTCTGTTTTATATTACAGTCGAGTGTGAATTTATTCATTGTTGGCCCCTCACTGCTCTTCTGATCATTTTGAAATGCAGTGACTAACAAAAGTTCAGTGTTGGATGGCTAATCCTATTGTATATTCACCAAGGTAAATCCTTCTTCTGAGGCTTTTTAGCATATTTCCCTGTTGGTGCCACTTACCATATTTCAATGTATGCTTTCTTTATGCTACAACAGGGAAGGTGCATTGAGTTCACAATTATTAGAGACATTTGGTTAGTAGGAAAAATGGGCTCTGAAGTTGGATAAATTTAGTTTAGATGCTGCTTCTTGTCATTTACTAGCACTTTGACCACAGGTTAGAAAATTTGCTGAACTTTGGCTTCCTTAGCTATAAATATGGGATATTAGATAAATATATATGTTAAACCTCTGGTATAAATGGCAGCCGTTAAGTTAAAAAAGTGGGGCTAGGATACAACATTGTTTCACATCATTTGCTCTGTGCTTTAATGTTTCCAAAATGCTATGTTGAAACAAACTGGTCCAAAGCTGATGTCTGTACAGGAAACCAGCAAGTTTAAAGCTGTGTAAAGCTATGAAGTAATTTTTAACTATTTGCTAGTAATGCAATAGGTCACCAAACCTCCAATGAGGAGAATATTAGGGTCTAGAAACCACAAAAAAACCCCTGGCCCAACCAAAATGGGAATCCTTGTGCGTACACTTCCTCTTAAGGCCACAGACAAATACAGCCCTCAGTATTCAGTAACAGGAGGCGGGCGGGGCAGGAGCAGGAGGAAGAGGCGTAGCGAACAGCTGTCATTCTGGAGTGCTTCCTATAACTGTTCTATGTAAAGTATCTTGCTTATCTTTTAAAAAACCTCTGCCATGGGTATTATCCCCATTTGAAGATAAGAAAGCCAAGGTTTAATAAGTTTTCATAGCTTAAGGATGTAGAGCCAGTAAGTATATGGCAGAATCAGAAGAGTGTGGTTCCAAGTCTGTCTGACTCTACACTTCATGCTTTTGACCACTGACTCCCAATTGTTAAACCCAAGATGTCTGCAATTTGGTTTTGATTTTGAAGGAAATAAATAAAAATGTTGGTAAAATCTTTTAACTAAATATATTTCTAAATGCCTCAACTCACAGTGCTGAATTAATAATATTAAAAGGCAGTTTTTGCTTCTCTTTCGTACTTATCCACCCTAGAACTAGCTAATTCTAGGCTTTCCAGAATTGATTTTATTGCTTTCTATGATTATTGTGAAGAAAAGCCTGTTATAAACAAAGTTGAAGCAGAAGATGGATTTCCTGCACATAGATTTAAAAAGTATCCTTATGAAATGGAGAGGCCCCTGTTCTGTCTTAGTTCTCTCAATTCCTAATGGTAGCATCTAAATTAGAAGTGCAAAAAAACCACAAATGGCTATATTGAAGGTGAGAGTAAATTCCAACTCAGCACTAAAAACTAAAGACAGAAACTTTAATAATAAAAATAATTAATAATAGTGTTCCCTTTGATCTGAGATCTACGTGAAATTCCTTTATATTTGTCCCATAGGAAGCCATTTGACTATATAGGGTTTTGTTGTAGATTTGGAAAAGAGAGTTTTTCTCTGGGACTTAGTTATTGTAAGATTAATAACCTATAGGGAAGTAATCTTTCTTTAAAACAAATCCTTATCTGAGGATATGTTCATTGATTTGAGATAGACAGATGATAGAGAGACAGAGAGACAGAGAGACAGAGAGACAGACAGACAGACAGACAGACAGACAGACAGATAGATAGAAAGAAACATCGATGTGAGAGAGAAACATTGATCAGCTACTTCCCGCACGAACCCTGACTGGGGATGGAACCCCTAACCTAGGTATGTGCCCTGATCAGGAACCAACCCACAAACACAACCTTTTGGTGTATGGGACGAAGTGCCAACCAACTGAGCCACTCAGCCAGGGAGGGAAGTCATCTTTAAAAACTTTTCTAGGGGATACAATGAGGTAAAAACATTACTAATCATGAATTCAAATATATAGATAGTATTACATTTATACATTTCAAAAGGCTTTTAAGGTGAAACCAGATGTCTAAGAATTTCTGTGTTTCTCAGCAAGAGGCCTGCTTACTGGTGACCATGGAGAATTGGGAAAAATAAGGGGCATATCAGAGAAATGTAATGGGGTAAAGAATTCGTATTTAAGATAGATTGAGCACCTACAGTAGACGTTTTCAAGCACTATGCTTAGTTTATTGAAAGCAGTTATTTAGATATCAAATAATGTACATGCAAGAGTATGTTATTTAAAAATAAACATTAGATCAAGAACTATGCTAGTTATTTGATAATCATTATATTCAAACCTCAACAACTCTAAAATGTAGGATTTATTAACTCCATTTTATGAATTTTGAAGCTGAGGCCCAAAGAGGTTGAGAGGCTTGCTCAAGATCACATATCACAGCAGGAAGCGTGGGAGTTAAGATTCAAACTCGGATCTCACTGAGTCCAAAAGCCCATGTTCTTTCCACTGTATCAAGTAGGCTTTTGATCAATTTCCTTGCTCACTGCCAATTTCACTAGTTATTGGAACTACTGCTAGTATTAGTATCTTTGAGGAAGGAATGAAATTAAAAATAGTTTTATTACAGTAGTAATTAGAACCAAACAGGAAAAAGTTGTTTAGGAGAAAAACCAGTGAGTGAATAACTATAGAGGAATAAGTATTTCCACTGAAAGAAAATACTAATTTATCTTACGCAAGTTATGGGAGAACTGGGAAGTCTGGGTGAACTTCACAAAAGAAAGATTAGGAAAGTAAATTTTTAAAATAAATTAAATTAAAGCAGGACATATAAATGACCTTTTAATATGTAAGAGGAAAAAACTAATTAAATAAATTTTAAATGTAAGAGTAAAATATTAAATAAAATGGACAACTATCTTTATAAATGTCCATTTCACAACTCCATGTTTTAGGAGTTGGGGAGGCAAACTACAAAAAGTTCACATGAAATCAAAAGGACAAGGCGGGGAGCATGGACTAACCAAGGCTGTATAATGCTGTGTGCCCTGTATGCAGCGCATACTCAATTCATGTCTCCAGACTGAAGTATTTTTTGAAGTATATGGTAATTGAAAAGATGTTCATTTCACTAGTAGCAAAAGAAGTGCTAATGGAAATAGAAAAGGTCAATTTTATCCTATCAGGCCAGTAAACATGAAAAAGTCTGAAAGGACTTTTTGTCACCCAGGGTGTGGGAGGCAGACATTCTTTGCACTTCTGGGTGGCATTTGAATTGTACAGCTTTTCTGGAGGCTGACTTTGGGAACACTTATGAAAATAAATAATATTAACCATTAACAAGTAACTAATCTTGAAAAATTTATCTTAAGATGATAATAATGGATATTTGCAAACATGTAACACCTCCAAACTGACAACCACTTAACACCTACAAAGTTACAACTCCTTAAATATCTAATGTCAGAGAAAAAAAAATATGATTGACACATCCACCAGTGGAATATTATACAGTCATTAATATATTTATAGATGTAGAATATTTTTGAGTAATTGATAACTATACCATGTTTTTGTTATATGCAGATTACTAAAGATAACATGTATTTAATAGTAGAAAGACTTTTCCTACCAAAGGAACATATATTCCTTAATTATGATTGAAAACACAAAATATTCAACAGAAATAAAATGCTAATCAAAGCCCCTTTTACTAGAGTTGAATAAGTTATATCCATCTGGGCAAGAGTGTACATAGATCTATGTTACTATATATGAAGATATATAATTTCACTGTTAAAGCCTTTTTCTAACTTTTCTCTAGCAATGTCAATTCAAAAAGTAGATATATACACTTGAAAAGAAAACCATGTATTATGTTCATGAAATGCATATTGTTATAGAACTGTTGTGTTGACATTTTGTCTTTTCAGTGAATTTTAAAATAAAAATGGCATCAGACACATTTTTACAGTACATTTTTTGACAAGTTAAACTTAAACTGATTCTCACTGGTTCATTCTCTCTCTCTCAATAACATGCTGACACTCTCGCACCCTACTTCATCTATCTATTAGAAGAAGCACTTACATTTAAGTGAAATCCATTAATAAAGCATCTCTTCAGTTGGAATCTAAAGGCTTATTCATAACGCCTGGATGAAAACTTACCTTTTTGACTTCTTTACTTGATCTGAATGTCTGCTGAACAAAAGAATCACTTTCAATGGCTTCAATTTCTTTTACTCTTTTTACTTGTTCTACCAGGGTGGTTTGCTCTAAAAAAGAAAGGGGGGGTATAATGTCGGTGTATTTTGGCATATAAGCTTGTTAATGACACTCTACCTAAGTGGTGTTCTTTCTTTCTGTGAAGTAATTTGGACTTACAAAATTTAACTGGATGAAAAGAAAAACTTAACTGGATGAAAAGCTAGAGTTATAGTTAAGCTATAGCAAGAAACTTTTCTTCCCCTAAGATCCTCAAATATTACGTTCCTACACACTAAGACTCTCACCCTAAGACCTAAAACATTGCTGAGAAGGCTCTGCTATAATGATCTAAGCTAATCTGAGCTAATCCAGTGGGAGAAGTTTAAAAAAACAAGCAAAAAACCCTACCCCCTCTATTCTGAAAATACATATAAACGGAATAAGAACGTTAAATCCACCTGTACCCATCACTCAGCTTCTATAATCATTATCTTTCTGTTACTCTTAATCTATCTATCCATCACCACTCCAGTTCTTTTTTGGGTAGACCTGGAATATTTCAAAGTAAATCCCAGATTTCATCGCATGTTACCCCTAAGCATTTCAGTAGTCATCTCAGATAGGGCTTAAGAAAAAATAACAAACAGCAACATAACTAAAATACCATCTTCACATCCAACAAAATTATCAACAATTCCCTTAATATCACATTATACAGTCCACAGATTGTCCAGAAATATGTCTTTTTACACTTGTAAAAAGTGGCTTGTTTGAAACAGGGTCCAAACAAGTTCTACACATTCCACTTGGTTAATAAGTATCTTAAATCCCTGTTAATCACTTTCAGTCCACTGTCCTACCTTTCATTGCCATGTACTTACTGAGGAAACTGGATAACTTATCCTTTAAAAATTTCCATGCTCTGGATTTGGCTAATTTTTATTCTCATGGTATCATTTAACATGTTCCTCTATCCTTCATAGTTTGTGTGAACCAGCAGTGAGATCGGGAGGCTTGGTAAGATTCCGTTTCACTCTCTTTTGATCAAGAACCCGTCACAGGTGGTGCTGTGTAATTCCTATAAAGTCCCATCAGGATGTGCTTGTCCCACGTTCAGTGAGGTTAAGATGGAGCAGGAGGTCCCAGGTGATGGCAGCCTGACCCTTCTATTACAAAGTTCTCCATCAACCTTTCACTTACAGATTTTAGCAGATATTCATGTTTATTGCTTAGATTTATCATTTCATTAGAGGTTGCAAAGTGGTGAGTTTCTAATTCTATTAGTTTAAAATTTCTTTATGTTTCTTTTTAATCTTAGAATTTATCCCACTGATGAGCTGTCAAAACACTATGCATTAAAGTCACTTGAAATAACTCTCCATGTGATCATGCTATAATGTGATATACAGTTAGGTTAATTTGTTTCAGTTCATTTTTGATTTTTAGGTTTGGCTTTGTTTTACTGTCCTTGTGGTTAATATTTGTTTTTTAACTGCATAAAACACATGGTTCTAAAGTAAAAATGTAAAACATCATTCAGAGAAGTGTAGGTTTCCTTTCTGTGCCCATTCCCCTAATTCTCCCTTCAATCCACAGGCAATTGTTTTTATTAGGTTTTGGTTGTTACCCTTCCATTGTTTATTTCTGAAACTATAAGTATACATATTCTCTTCTTCCTTACACAAAATAGCACACGACACATTCCTATGTATATTACTTCTTTCACTGAACACTACGTCTTCACTACCACGCCACAGCAGCACAGAGACAGCCTCATTCTCTTTTATAGCTGTATTAATCTATTTAAGGATTTATGATAACTTTTCCCACCAGTGCCCCATTGATGGTCATTTGAGTTGTTTACAGTCTTTCGCTTTTACAATTAGTGCTTTAATAAACAGCCATGTGCATGTGTCATTTCAGATATATTTTTTTTCACATGCTAGCTGGGCAGGAAAAATGCAATATTATGGTTCACATCCCTGCTGTTTAAACTCTTGTTCTAAGCTAATATAAATATATAGTGAAATCAGAAGCTACGGTATAATCAGCTAAGGCATCTAAAGATGTTGCAGTTTTAGACTGTGGATAATAGCTGGATTTACTTTCTAAAAAACAAATGTAATAACTGGTAACTAGAACGTGGAATTATTTGCATCAAAGTAATACTTACATCCCAGAGATCTAGGCTGAAATGTTATAGAAAGTATAGAAATGGTTATGTTAAATGTTATAGAAAGTATGAAAACAATTTGGTTTCATTAGTTCAAATATAATTATATAGTCTCATGCAAGCTCCAGTTTCTTTAAGGCAAAGATAGTGCTTCCAAAGGTGTGTCCCTGACAACTGAGAAGAGTATTTTCTCATGTGAGAAGTCATGCATGGAATGTTTGGACATGACAGCCGCCAGAGCCAGCACTCCCATCTTTGGAAGAATATATTTTCCTCATAAAAGGAAGCACTGTTAGAGTATCATGGAAGAGCTAATAGCTCCACATGCTTCAGAATAAAAGCTCCTGTGGATTTTAATTATGCAATGTACTAATTTGGCATGTGAAATGAGATGAGTCTTTGCTCAGATAATTTATTAATATTAACACATCCCATACCAGTGGATAACATTTTTATTAATGTTAATATAGCAGAGAAAGATTATAATGTACACCAGTTCACATGATTCAACTTTAATTTGTCAATATGAGAACAATTTGTTTGTATAGGTCTTAATTAGCTCACTATTATTTCACAATCACTAATTCCCAAGTGGAGTCAAATATTTCTGACTTCAGGATGATGTCTCATATGTATCAACTGTTTGACCCTCTGGAATTTTTCTTTAACATGCTCTCATTTGGATTTACAAAGCACATCATTAGTATTAAATGTCAGAGGTAAGCTCACAAACAGTATTTGATGTATAAAACTTACAGTGTTCGTAGCTTTAAATATGGACATACAACCAGCCAGTGTGTTTAACAAAGTAGCAGTGAAGAAATTATAAAGAAAGGAAGGAGAAAGATGAGAGAAAAACAGAACATTATCTTTGTGTATTTTAGCGATCATCCAGGACTAACAAAGTGACAGGGCAGATAGGGGAAAGCCAGTTTGCCTGCCTTACAATCTGAAAATAAATCAACATAGCTTTTACCTTTCAATGTGGGAACCGTTTTACTGGTGACATTTAAATGAAAGAGTATGATATTTAAATTAAAGAGTAAAGGTGATATTTAAATTAAAATTTGAGAGATTGGTGGGAGATTTACATTTTCAGCCTTATAATAGCTCTGCTCCACACTGTCTGAAAACAACAGGCATAAAAACATTTTAAATTTTTTCATACTCCAAATCCTAATATCAGTGTCCACAAATGTATGTCTTGAATATAAGCCTATCATTTTGGGAAGCAGAATAAAACACATCAACACTACAGACTAAACTGTTTCGAATTCAGGTTAAGTTATACATGCCAATTTGTCATTTAAAAATTTGGTACCAATTTTAAGACTGAGAAAATGTGAATGAAAACTAGCCATTGTTTATATAGTTGGTATGAATGCCTAGCATACAAAGTATCTTGCGTTCATCAACCATGAAATAAAAATAAAAGTGACAAAGTTACTGGGATAATTAAAATTATAGGATTTAAAAAATATTAAAGTGGTAAACATGAAGGAAACTCTAGCACTTGATGTTTTTTGATGAACATACTACTGGTAAATATAATGACTTCCATAGGTTGTGTGTAAGATGTCAGTAGAAGGGAGGCAAATTTCATAGTAGTAAAGTAAAAAATAACGGAATCAGAAAGCTAAGTCACTACAGACTAAAACAATCAATACTAACTCATTGCATGGAAAATCATTTTGCTCCTTTTGTGATGAAAAATTAAAATAAGAAAATTTTTTAGTTACTGCTGATGTTATATTCTAAAAATTAGGCTCACCTGCTACATCAAGTTATATATTTTACAATTTCACAGGGTAAAACATTTACAAAATTTTCTTTTAAAATATTATCAGATGGTACACAAATTGAAAATTAGTCAGTAGAGATGACAAAGTCCAATATAAACCTTTTACTTGAAAAGACAAAATTTTAATCTGCACAGCGTTTATAGATGATAAACATAAACTGACCTCTATATGGCAGCAATGTGCGGCTGCACACAGCAGATGGCACTATTACCCAAGACGAAATCATGGAATAAAAGAATGGGAGTTTCATGACAGGTATCTTACACATGAAAATCTCATCTTCAACGGACTCCTTTTGAATATTAATATTTTATGAATTTACCCAAAGTTAAAATGCATTTTATGTTATACAGAGTTTGGGTTGGTTGGCCTCATAGTTATTGAGTTACTTATGCTACTTTACTCTTCCAGGAAAAAAAGCATTTATATACTAATAGTACTGCTACAAATCCATGAATAAAACAAAAGGTTATCTTATCTCCAGTTTAAATTGACTCAAAATTTCGTCAAGAATGCAAATATCCATGAAACTCCTTTTATGAGTACAATATAGACACTGAAAACAAAATGTGCAGGTACTGACATGTGAGGCATTCTCATGTGCTTTACAACAATGAAAAAAAGCAAACAGCAGCAAACTGGCTAGTCAACAAATAAGGAAATAAACAAGTCAAAATCTGTAAACAAAACATCCCATGAAACTTACGTGAAATTCTAAAGTTATGAGCACATATTTTAACAAAAGACAGCCACTGATTTCCCTTTGAAAACAAAGCATACAAAGCACATATTAGAAATCCACCAACCCAACGTTTTAAGGTTGGGTTCATAAGTCCCATATCCCTGGCATAAATTTTCTGAACTGATATCCACAGATAATTTGAAAGATGAGAAAACTTCTCAAGTAGAATGTGGCTTGTTTATTTAGTCTTCTGGAAGCTTATGATGAGACTCCTGAAGTGTCTCTAACAACAACTTCCCTTGGATGGACTCCAAGGCAGACTCATCTTACATTAAACTGCTTTCCATAACAAATTCAGTTACAGGAATAACTTTAATGTGTGAGTGTGCCCATGAAGAATTTCTGATAAATAGTTTAGTAAGTGCAAGTGAATTGGGTATCAGGCTAGGATTTATCAAAAACAAAATCCACACGGAATACCTCTCAACTTTCTGAATCCTTCCTGTCATTTAAGGCCATGCCTAACACCTCCTTTTGGTGATGCTTCCTTTGCCACCTGTAAGAAAAGGGGTCTCTTCCATGATTCGTTTGGCTCTCCCCATATCTTGCCTTGCACTGATACTCATCTCTTCATGAATACGAAGCGATATTCATCGCTTCCTTTCTCCAGCTAGATGGACATACCTTCTTACGCCAACTCTAAGACTCAGTGTAGTGTGCTTTATTATTTAGTAAGCTGTCAATAAACATTTGTTGCAAAACTAAAAATTAGAGGAATTAAAGTAACAACTGAAAAACATTCTTCATCAGGGGGGAATGTCAAATTATCAGAAGTTTCTGTAACTTACAAAATTAAATGCCTCTGCATAGGAAATATAGTCAATCGTATTGTAATAACTATGTATGGTGCCAGTTGGGTACTGGAAATATCAGGGGAACACTTCATAAAGTATATGATTGTCTCACCACTATGCTGTACACCAGAAACTAATACAAAAGAATACTGAATATAACCCGTAAATGAAAAAAATATTAAATTTTTTTTTAACTGGTTAGTTTTAACAGCTACAGGCTTAGACTATCTGGGTTAAGCCCTGACTCTGCTGACTAGCGGTGTGACCTTGGGCAAGTGGTTCAAGCTGTGGTGGTCCCAGTTTTCTCCAGTGTGGCATGGGAATAATATCAAAACATCAGAGGATAGTTGAGAGGTTGATGGCATCCCTCCTTTCTTCACTTCCTGTCTCCTTCCTCAGTCCTGGCACATTCAATGTACCTGGCATTATTAGATGTATTAGGGTTTAGAAACAAGAGTTTCTTCTCTCATAGAGCTTATGTTTTAATGGGGGAAACAAATAATAAACATGTAAATAAACAATATAATATCAAGGAAAATAGAGCAGGGTAGAGAGCTAGAGAGGAGGAAGGGGGTTATTTCAGATGGGTCACCAGGGAAGAACTCTGACATGACTACATTACAGCAGAGAGAAGACTCATGGAAGGAGTGAATCGTAAAAATCTAGATGATACCTGTGCTCACTACAGGGCTAAGGGAGCATGGAGAGCCCTTAGTAGATGATTGATATTACTAGTAATAGTACTAGTAACTGTACCAAAGACATGGAAGTTGGCTAAAAAGTTTACATATAAACTTAATTTCAGAGCATATGGTTTGAAGATGGCAACCTTTTTTGAGTTCAGCTGGTAGTAACTAGCTTTGGCTCACACTTCTGTGGCATCCCCTGTGGTGTGGCAGCACTGTGGGAATGACCAGAAGAGGGCACAGGCCCGTGCACACATCTGAGAAGGCACAAAAGGCCCAGCTGAATTTTATCACCCACCAGGACCCTGGAGTCCACGCTGACTCACTGAATACTGCGGGGGGAGTGGGGACGCAGTGCTCTGCTGACACATGGCCTCCCCGGCTCCAGTGACTCAGAGGTGGGAGGTTCTGTCACTTCCTAATGGATGTCTAGTAACACAAACTGCCCCAAATGGTAGTTGTATGGTAGAAATCATGTTATAAATATAAAGCAAAAGTGTTTTAGTTTAGTGTCTGTAGGTCTACAGACAGTTTGTTTTGATCATCAATATTTAAAATGCCTTTCTAGTGAGGAAGGTCATAGCGGCAAATTTTTCATTTAAATGGTTGTTCAAAAGGCCAGATGAGCTGTTCCGGCAGCAGCAGTAGTAACTGCAGTAGTAACAAAAGCTTACATTTATGGCACTTTGCTGAGCTAAGCACTTCACGTGGACTACCTCATTTAACTATCACAACCATGAGAGAGACAGAACAATTATTATGCCCATTGTACAGATGAGACACTGAAGCTAAGTAGCCTTGGCCACGGTCACATCACTGTTAGCCATAGAAATGGGATCCAACCTCTGAACTGTGATCCACTCATTATTTCCTGGTAAAATAAATTCGTTACCCACACCTGCCAAACAACAAATTAGTTTTTTCCTCCTTCCCATCCATTTACAAGAAGTAATAAATGTTCTTGGTATTGTTCTTATTCTGCATTTTAAGGCTTATTCATTCAGTAAAGTACAATGTAGCTTTATTTGTAGAGGAGATGACATATATATTATCTTGGTATTCTGGCATTATCTTGATTACTGAAGTATATTTTCAGAATCTTTCACATTTGAAAAAGTTTTTAAAAAAATTATACATATGTCACATTCCAAAAGCCTTTATTAATAAATCAGAAAAAGTAAAGTTTTTAGGACACCTAGCATTCTTTCATTTAAGCCTGAAATCAATCTGAGTAGCTTCAGAGCTGCTCTTTACCTATTGTATAAAATTGTTGCTACAAAAATCTAGAATGGTTTTTTGTGAATTTGGCTAAACCAATAACCACTATGTAGTTCAACTACAGAGTACTGCCTTATGCTTATTTCAAATGTGATAAACATGGGTAGTCAAATCCACTTTAATAGAGTGGTAAGAAATAATCATTCCAACAAAGCTAATGCTACTGGAAGTATTCTTATCTTAATAGAAGAAAAATATAATTTGAGGTTTACCAGATTAATAGGGCAGAATACAAACTATGAAGTTGCCGTTTGCTGTCGATTTTAATTCTAGAATTCTTATTGACTCTAATTAAAATTCTGTAGATGGAAGCGTTATGTTTCTAAGGAATTTGCAGTGAATGCTGTCTGCCAGCCATCTCTAAACACCCCATAACCACACACAACTCGCCTGTCAGGAGAGCTAATGCAGACATCGCAGGGCACACCACATTTGTCACTGTGGCTAATATCAGAGATACGCAGCTCTTTTTTCTTAGCACACAAAAGCAAGATATGTAATTCAATGCTCAATTTACCCTTGTCTCGCAGGAGATTTTTCCCCGCTAATTGATAGAAATTAAGCCATTAATCAAGCCACTAGCCATCATTCAAACCAGAGAAGATGAATACAAACTTTCATCATAACCACCTTCCCCATTTTAGTGTTCATTAGCATTAATTTTTAATGCAATTATGCTATTCTTTTACGCTGAGCTCATAAATTACTGCTCTTTTGTTGCTGGCTGGCCTTGTAAAATCCAAACTAATGCTTTGTGCTCTGATCTTAAAGGCAATTACTAGGTTCTTCTATCTTTTATATCTTTGCATCCCCAATAACCTTTACATATAACGAACACCCATGACTGACTATGCCTGTTTGTTATTTTAATGCCTCCATATAAATCTCTGTGAACATATAAATGTAGTCAAATGTATGTATAACATACACACACACACATCACAAAATATAGACGCCATTATAAAAATAGGATCTCACAAATTCATATTGTAGTTTATATTCAGATATAAGGACTTCATTATGGTTTCTTAGAATTAAAATGTAATACATTATTATATTAAAGTTATAATTTTATAACAAAACAGAGAGAGAAAATAGGAATAGTGGCTGGCTATTAAAAACATTTCTAAGGGTCAAACAATTACTAAAAATAGAAAGAATAACTGAAACATCAAAATCCCTTAGCTCTTTTCCTAGGGTTATTGTTTCATGTTTAAATCCTTACTTTAAAAAATAACTGTGTTGAAACCTGAAAATTAATGAGATGAAAATGAAAAGTCCTGGAAAATAAAAGGAACCATTTACCCAGAAGTTTGTTTATAAGCATATAACATAACTCCATATTCTGATATTTTGCAAAGTGGATGCATCAGTTTATTAGATAGAGGATAACAGCAGAATGAAAAGGCAGAATTTCAGACACAAATACTGAACGAAGAGGCAACATCTCCACTCAGTCTTCCATCCCAGAGAAGGTGGAAAGATGGACTCTCTCTAGTCTCCCAGGAGCATCGGTCATGCTCATTCCTGGGTGCAGACAAGATAAAAACCTACAACTCTCTTCTTGTTTCATCCCAGTAATCCCAGTAATGCCTTTGCATTTGTTTGCAGGTTATGTTCTGGCCTCCCGCTAGCAAGAGGAAGGCTGCATATGTGGCATTAAGATCAATGAAATAAAACTGAATGGGAAAATGTCAGTAGCACTGGTGTTGGTGCCAGGTCAGTCACCTTTTGGAGATGCACAGTTTCTGCCTACCCCTAACACTATGGGATAGGGGTAAGGAATAGAGAGTATATTCAAGGAGTCATGTACCAAAGAAAAAAAAAGGTTGTGAATCATTAACTTATTAAGATATAAAGAAGGTGATGATCAGCTTGACTTATGTTTCCTCTCATGGCTAGTTTTTTTTTTTTTTAAATCAGATTTCATCTTTAATAGGAAGTTACACATGGATTAGAAGCAATGAGGCTTAATTCTACAGGGACTTGCTTCTCTGAACCAGGGAACTTGTTATGTCAGGATGAGGGGACAGCCTAAACTCAAGTCTTTTGTGATAATTCCTTTATGATGTCAGAAGCAAATGGGCGCCTAACATATATGTATTTGAACATTAAAGTTGTCGGTATAAAGTTTAAGTTCTAATGCCTCTTCTTATAAGCATTTTGTGTTTGGGCTCAGGAGCTTAGAGAAGACAGTCCATGGCTCCACATGCCTTTATTTCTCGGAACATACAGATGGAAATGTTGGGGTTCATAAACAGAAACTGAAATTAATTCACCCAACATGTATTTAGTGCCTATATATATCAGGTGCTAGTGATTTCTGGTGGAAAATGACTTACTTTTTGCCCTCAGAGAGTTCATGGGCAAAATGAACTAAGTTTTATTTAGAATTTTTACTTGCAAGTAGTTATAAGCTGTTAAAAATAGGGATTTGTTGTGTTTACAAAGTGCTTTTGCATCTGTTATTTCACTTGATCCTGAAACAGATAGGATTTTTGGTAATAAATGATACCCCAATTTTTCAAATCAAATATTTGATACTCTCCATGATTTGAGAGATACTATGAGAGGCAGAGATGGGATATCAAACCAAGTCTTTGGACTTCAAATTCTGCATGCTTCCCCTTGCACCAGGTGGCTCCTTAGCCTTTGAATCTCTGATGGCCTTACATGATGAAGAGTTGTGATTGTTTATACTTATTTTAAATGCTTATTAAATTTATACAATTTTGATCTTTTAAACAGAGATGGGGTAGGGAGAATGGCAGTAGATGATAGAAAATATTAACTTTTCATTTTTAAAAACAGAGTGTAAGGGTTGAAGAAATCAATAAATATTTCAGTTGCAATTAAAAAAAAATACCTTTCTTGGGGTATAATTTATATATAATAACTACACTCACTTAAAGCATATAATTCATTAAGTTTTGACATATGTACACGCCTGTGTAACCAACACCACAATCCAGAGATAGAATATTTCTACTGCCACAAAAATTTATTTGTGCCTCTCTGTGGTCAATCTCTGTCTATACCTTGACCCCAGACAATCACAGATCTGCTTTCTGGCAGCATGTATTAGTCTGTGTTTTCTAGAATTTCATATAAATGTCATAGAATTTCATGTTTGATGTTTTTTTTTCACTTAGCATATTTTTTGTGATAGCTCTGTGTTGCTGGGTGTATCTGCTGTTTGTTCTATTACTGATAGAATATTCATAATTTGTTTATCTATTCACATGTAGATGGACATTTGTGTTGTCCCCAGTTTCTGGCTTTTGAGAATAGTTGCTATAATATTTATATAGAAGTTTTTGTGTGGACATATGTTTTCACTTCTTTAGGGTAAACATGTAATATTAAAATGGCTGGGTTATATCGTAGGTTTGCACTTCTCTGACAATTTGCTAATGCACTATTGCCCATACATTTATTTTTAAAAGTGTGCTCAAATCTTTTGTTCATATTTAATTAGGTTGTTTGTCTTCTTTTTATTGAGTTCCTTGTGTATAATGAATACACATCCTTTGAAAATATGTATTGCCAATAGTTCTCCCATTCTGTGACCTGCTTTTCTGTTCTTACTGGTGTCTATATTAAAGAGCAAAAACTTTTAAACTAAAAAAGTCCAACTTATCATTTTAAAAAATGATTTATGTTTTTTGTGTCCATCAAAGAAATATTTGCCTACTTTAAGGCTGTAAAGATTTTCTCCTATATTTTCTTCCAGGAGTTTTATCCTTTATATTTAGGTCTACAATACATTTCAAGCTAATTCTTATGTATGCCTGTGTAACCAACACCAATACGTCATAAGATAAGGGTCAATCTTCATTTTCCCCCATAAAACACTGGCTATCCAGTGTTTTCAGCACCATTTATTGAAAATAGTTTCCTCTCTTCATTGAACTGCTTTGGTACTTTCGCTGAAAATTAATTTGCCATATATATGAGGGTTGACTTCTGGTCTCTCTAGTCTGTTCCATTTATCTATATGTCTATCCTTATGGTAATCCACAGTCTTGATTACTGTAGTTTTACAGTAAGTCTTGAAATCAGGGAGTGTAAATCATCTGGCTCTGTTCTTTTTAAAAACTGCTTTGATTATTCTATCTTATTTGCATTTTATATAAAATTGATTCTTAGTAGAAACTTCTCTCCTAACACTGTACATTGAATTGTAGCATTACGATGCAAAATATAATATATAATAAAATTAAGTTTCAGGAATAAGCTGAAATATAAATGATTAATATAATTTTATCTAATTTGATACTCTCCAAATATTAGTTTGTTAGGTACAACACTTAAAATAAGAAAACAAAACAGTGCCAATTAATTAAATCAACTTTAAAAATAGTTTTTGGGGCTCATCAAGTTGTAAAAATGTTATTTATCACAAATAAATACTGCTATTTTAAATTTTATTTCTTCTGGTTTTAGAGTAAAAAAATGAGCCACATTCATGCTACTTTACAAAGGAGTTGCCATGTAAGATGATAATGGTTTAAATGACTATAAAATGTCGAGGGCAAGATTTTGTTTTCTATTGTTTTTGTCAATGAATGTAGTTTAGAAAACATAAACTACAGGTGTAACTGATGAAAGGAAAACCAGAAGGGAGAATAAAGGATGACAGACTAATAGAAGAAGCAATTTTTCAGGGACTGTAAAAAACCAAGAATGAGTACATATCTAATTGATTCTACAGAGAAGAAGGGAGAGAGAGAGGAAGAGAGAGAAACATTGACTGGTTCCTCCTGCATGCGCCCCAACTGGGGATTGAACTGACAGCCTGGGTATGTGCCCTGACCGGGAATCAAACCCATCACATTTTGGTGCATGGGACAAAGCTCCAACCAACTGAGCCACACTGGCCAGGGCGAGTGTATATGTTTAAGAGTCTAACTTACTTGGAGAAATTCTAACTGCACAGGGAACAGAACTGGGGTATGTAGATCCCAAACCAAATGGAAGAATAATCCCTACTCCTCAACTATTATTTAAGAAGCAACATACATACGCATCCTAAATTGAACTCTGAAGTCTGATATTATAATAGTCACTATATTTGGTCAATCATTTTGCCAATACTTTGACCTCATTATAGTTTTTCCTTCAAGAAATGTAAGTAAGACTGTTGGCTTTTAATCAAGAAAAACCCTAAAAGCCACAGTATCTATATTATTAAAATAGTGTGGGCTCTGTGTGTTTCTGTATGTTGAAATAGTTGGTCAAGCTGCATCGATAAATAATATGATTCTTATTTTGTTTAATTTACTGCTAACTTTGGACATGCCTGAAAACTCTTCCACGATGTTATGAAAATTATATGATAGTCATAGCTATGAATTATAATGCATAACTATATAACTTTTCAATTAAAATATTCTGGTGAGATAGCCCAATCATTTGATATTTTAAATTCTACTTTAAGAAAAAAAGGGTAGCGAACATTTAAGTTGGAAATCTCACATCAATAATCATCTTATCCCTTATAAAAATGGAGAAAGTTTCCATATTTTAGCCTATTTCCAATACATTATATCAATAAAGCAAATCACATCCAATTCCCACATTCACCATATTTAACTGAGGTATAAGTAGAGCCATTCAGCTATGATGAGGAGCAGAGTATAAACAAAGAAATAAAGGAATTAACAAATGGAAAATGAGATACATAATTTAGCTCATTCCTCTGTGACTTTGAGAGAAATCAGCTATAGGGACTAAGTAGTATTAACCATTCAATTGCTTCTAAAAGTGTTTTTTCATGACAAACAATGTTTCAAGTCATGAAGGTACAAAATAATAGGCAAGTCCAGCTCCACTTACAGGTGAAGTAAGTGACTGAAAATTTCTACTCTTAAGTTTTAGTTGCACAACTAACTATACTATCTAAAGCAAGTCTTCCCATTAAATTTCTATCTTCTCTTCTGAGTAAAGATATGGGATCTACTAAAGTGCAAATACGATCTCTGGATGGAGGAAGCACTTTAGCAGAGATGAGTTTATTGTTCCATGGAAGAGAACAGGGCGCTGTAGGACTGACACGTTCAGAGGAAGAAAGAATCCAGGAGATAAGGAACTGGCGATGTTAAGATCAGGACGGTGTGGGAGCTAAACCCTGGGAATAAGGTAGGACAAGGGGTTCTGAAGATGTGAGCAGAGGGAACAGGACCAAAAAAAAAAAGAAAGCGAGATGGTGACAGAGCATTTACAACAGTTCTGAGCTTCCCTGAAGACATGCCAGTGACAGCCAGTGGCTCTGGGGCATACTCTCTAACCACAGGAACATCATTTCTGAGCAGTTCATTCTTCACACATTTTAATTCTTATGGATCCACATCAATTACCAATATGTGATTGGTATTCTAAAGATCTGTGATCTTTGGGAATGGGGAGGTGACAGTACCAGTGGCAATCATTTTCTAGTATTTCAATTTCTGAGCAGAAAAATCTATAATGGATCCATACAAGTGAAGAAATTTATAAATCTCTTAAGGTGTATGTGCTGGTTTGTACCACCTGTAACTGAAATAACCAGGAAATATTACTTATGTTGGATATAAGCAGAGTATAAAAATGTTAAAAAATACGAATAAAATTCTAATGCATGAACACTAAGATTGACTACAAATATAAATTTTATATACACACACATATACAAATATGCTTAAATACTTCCAGGCCTACTTAAACTCATTTAATAAACCCAAACTGATAACATGTAAAAATATTAGCGCTAAAAATAAACCTTTGAAAATGAAAACACTGTGAATCCACAGTTAATTTTAAACATTTCAAGTAGAGTTTGTACAGAGTGACTCAGGGCTTGGTCTTGGCAGCCAGAGGAGGTCAATGATCCAGAGGCAGAGAGACGGTGATTAGTCAGACAGCAAAACGAGTCCCTGGAAGCAATTACTGTCCAACACATCAGAATTGGACCAAAATAGTCAGAAAAGAGATTTAGAAGATATGTTTCAGTGTCTCCCTGCTGTCCCCTTTCTAAAAATCTTATTTAGTAAACGCATTCATAAAGCCAGTGACTACCTCAAACAAAAAGTCTGCAAAAAGTCTTTGTTCAAAGGTGATGACTGAATAAAGGTTCTTCTAAACAAGACACGTTTACTGATTGCCAGGGAGGACGCATTTATTTCTTTGTGTCTGCTAGTCCGAGATTCTGCAAAACTGTAAGCTGTAAGAGAACCTGATCTGGTTCAAAAGGTCATCAACGACTCTGAAATTTCTTACAAAAAAGCAGCGGGCCAAACCAGAACCAAATATGTGTGACAGTCTAACAAGAATACTGTTTGGATTATACTAAGCATTCACAAAGAAATCTAGTATGTACTTGTTGTTGAGTGGTAGCCACTGCTGCTAAAGAATGTGGCATTCTTTTATTGGGGAGGGAAGCTCCTCTCTCTTTTTGGTAATATGGCAGATACTTGTTTATTGCCCTCAAGAATTGCTTAGGAGTACTTAAAAGAATCTTTCATTGTCCTTGAAACTACAAGATGATGACCTTTATAGGAGCAGGATTCTATTTCTATTTCTTTTCCAACCCATCATTCAATAGAAGTGACCACTTCCTTGTTACTGAAACTTTTTCATTTGGCTTCTATGATACCAGACACTCCTGGTTTTCTTTCTCTTCGCTGGTCACAATTCCTCCTTTTCCCATACTGGCCCCTCCATATGTTAGGTTGTCCCAACATTCAGCCTGGGCTCCTCCTTGTCTCTATCTTTAATCTCTATCTAATCCATAGCTATAAATGCCATCTATATGCTGATAACCCTCAAATCTTTAGATTTAGTCTTTAATATCTTTACCAAACTCCAGACCTTGATTTTTCTCTCTTACCCCCTAAATTTAAACTATCACTTTTCATTGGATCCCTATCACATTTAGAATAAAATTCAAACTCCATACACTTATTTACAAAACCCTACATAATCTGGCTCCCGTTAAACTGTTCAACCAAATCTCCAACCCTTGCCTCAGCCACACTGGCCTTCTTTGTGTACTTAAGCATTCTAGATTTGCTTGCCCTTAGGGACTTGATAGAAGCCGTTCTCTCCACCTAGAATGCTCTTTGCATGGCAACTCCCTTTTTCATGTTCAGATTTAGTTTAAATGCTAGGTCCTCAGGGAGGCCTCCCCAGAGCACTCAGTATAAAGTAGCCACAGGATACTCTCGAGTACATCGGGAGAGTAACCAGTTAATTGAGTGGCTATTAGAGGAGTCTAGGCAAGAGACGATGACTACCCAAATCAGGGATAGCAGAGAGGATAGAGACATATTTTAGATGAAGAATTAACAAGAAATTTCTTTAGGGTGAGGGAAAGAGAGGAATCAGGCTGATTTTCAATTTTCTGGATCAAGTAACTAGATAAAAGGTAGTGCCATTTACTAAGATGAAGAAACTTGGAGATGCAATTAATAGTTCATTTTTAAAGATGATGACTTTGATGCTGGTATGTTAAGATATTAATTTGGAAGTAATAGGAATACACAAGAAACTTACTCCAATAGGAAAATGATAAATTCATCTCAGGAGAAAAATTATAGAGATAGAAAAGAACCAAGTTCCAATGAAAGTCAACGCTTAGATATCAGGTAGAAAGAAGAGAAAGTGCTGGTTAGAGCTGGCAGGAAAATCAGATAATTATTATAAAGTAAAAAAGGGGATGTTTCAAAAAGAATAGTATGATGAGTTGTGTTGAATGCTACAGCAAAGTTGACTATGATGAGGAAAATCACACTAGATTTGACAAATTAGAGAGCACTGATGATTTTAAAAAGAGCAGTTTTGTCTTTCATTGACTGGCTTATAATAAACTGATGAACAAAACATAAACAGAGGCATGGATACATGGAACAGACTGCCAGCTGCCAGAGGGGAGTGGGGACGGGGCACTGGATGAAAAAAATGAAGGGATTAGCCAAAGAACACATATGCATAACCCACAGACACGGACAACAGTGTGGTGATGGCCATAGGGAAGGGGGGTAGAGGGCAGGGGAAGGTTGGCGAAGGGGGAGAAATGGGGACATCTGTAATAGTGTCAACAATAAAATAAAGTAAAAAAAGAAAAGAGAAGTTGTAGTGATACTCTTGGTGACTATAACAACAAACAATGTTGGATAAAATACTTTAAAAAATCAAATTAAATGTATTGCTGAAAGCACATGAAGTAAGAAATCTACAAAGACCAAAAATGAAGTTAATAAGTCCTAGTAGTCCTCTAACTCATAAAGAAATCATTTGCCAAAAAAATTTATAAGCTAATACTGAATATTAGTTTATAATATTTATAAATAATATTGAATGCAAACTATAATTGAAAAAATTAATAACTAATTTATAAACACTGGGCTCAGAAAAACTTTCACAGAAAAGTTGTACCAGACCTCCAAGGAAAAGATAATTTTGATGTTACACAAATATTTCCTAACTCATTTTATTAGGCTAGCACAAACTTGCTTTCCAAACCAGTTAATAACAGTATAAAAATGGAAAATCTATACAAGCAAATCATTAATGCAGATGCAAAAAAAGGTAAAAGAAACCATGTACCCATTTATAGTCACTTCTCATCCCACTCTCATCCCCAATTAGTAGGCAACCACTAGTCTTCTTTCTACCTGTACAATTTGCCTAGTCTGGACATTTCATGTAAATGAAATCAATCAATATATGGTATTTTGTGACTGGCTTCTTTCCCTTAACACGTTTTCAAGGTTCAGTCATGTTGTAGCATATATCAGTTTTTCTTTCCTTTTAATGGTTGAATAACATTCCTTTGTATGAATCTACCACATTTCATTTATCCATTCATCATTTGATGGACATTTAAGTGCTTTCTCTTTTTACCAATTATTAATAAGTCTGCCATGAACATTCATCTAAAAGTGTTTGTGCAGATATATGTTTTCATTTCTTCTGGGTATATACCTAAGAGTAGAATTGCTGGATCACGTAATAACTCCATGTTTACCCCTGGTAGGAATGCCAGACTGTTTCCCAAAGTGGCTGTACCATTTAACATTCAGCTCAAATACCACTCCCTATCAAGCCTCCCCAAATCACTACTGATTGGAGTTAATTGTTTCTTTGAACCCCTAACATGGCACTTATTTATTTTCCGTATATTATAGTTTCACACATTTTCTCCCCCACTAGCTGATATACTACAAAACTGCTGAGATATATATGTACTCCCACAGTACTTAGCACATAGGAGGGACTCAGTAAGTGTAAGGGGATGAGTGAATGGACCAGATGAAATTAATCCTAGGTTGGAAGCTGACTTGAGAGCTACAGCCTTACTTAACCAAGGTAGGACTAATCTAGAAATGATACCTCCTGGGTGGAAGGTGCTTCCAATTGAGAGGAAAGACCACAAATTATAAGCAATATGAATCCCATAAGACAAAAAACTACTTCATAAAAAAGTGCTGTAGTAGCTGTATAAAGTCATAAATAAAATAGTATATTATAAAAAAATTCTGGCAGTGATCTGGTAATAGATTTTGACTGAATTGATTACTCACTGACAATATTCAACATAGTCCTGCAAATGCATCAACTATGTAATGAACAGCTATTAAGTTTATTGATTTTCTGATTTCCATTGATAGCCAAGAGGCCAAAGCTACACATCAATATTTGTGTTAGTAATACCCAGGAGCTAACAATTTTGACAAATGAAAACCTCAAAAGTCTAAACAGTCTAAATTAATGGAAATTTGAAAGCCAAACCTCAGAATTTAAATGAAATACCTAACAAACGAACTAATACATTCTGTAACTCAGTGAAGTCAGTGCTGATCATTTTCCCCCCAACCAGCTTTTCAGGTTTCCTTCAACCTAACATTGGGCAAGCTCCCTCTTTCCTTCCATAATCAGGACTATGAAGTTATATAGCCTCTAGCTGACACTCAGATACACTTTACAAAGTACTTTCAGATAGTTCTTACAAAATTCCTGAGAGTAGGTATTGTTTTCTTGGTATGAAGAACTGAAGTTCAGTGTGATTAAGTGATATATACGGCCAGGTCACACAGCCAGGAAGTAGAAAGTTCAGTATGTGCACGGAGGTCTTTCAATTAAAAAATAACATGCAACAGTACAGGGCCATTTTGTCCTTCCACTCTTGACACATTTTTCTCCGGTTATTACCATGTACTTGTTGACTATACCACTACTAATTTTTACTGTATATAGTATATTTTGTATTCTGCTTTTTCATTCCTACTTAACAAATCCTCTTAATGCCACAGCCCAGCTCTAGGAAAGAATGCTCCACTTTCAGAAGACTCAGGCTAATCTCGGTGAATGCTTTTATGGGTCTCTGCATCCATTTATCATCTTCAAGGTCTATTCCAGTGGTTCCCAAAGTGTGGTCCCTAGACCAAAGCACCATAGTTACCTGGAAATTGGTTACAAATGCAATTATCAGTCCCCATCCCAGATCTACTGAATCCAGAAACTCTGGGAGTGCTGCTGTCAATTTCCAGGTGATATGGAGGCACACTAAACTATACTTTGTCTACATAAGATATCTATGTGTGTGGAGATATACAGTGCATATAACGTGTATAATTATATTTTGTATTATATATGTAAGTATATTATGGCATTAGAATTATCTTATGATGTTGAAATAAGCCAGGGTCAGCAAAATCTTTCTATAAAGAGCCAGACAGTAAACACGTTAGGCTTTGCAGGCCATAGTCTCTGTCGTAACTAATAGATTCTGCTGTTGTAGCACAAAAGCAGCCACAGACAATATGTAAACAATGAGTGTGGCTTTTGTTCCAATGGTACTTTATTTACAGAACCAGGTGGTGGGCTGGATTTGGAGGTCAGCTGTAGTGTGCTGACCCCTGATTTAAGCTGTCATTAAAACACATTTCCATTACCTGAGCTTCCTGAGTGACTGAGGGCAGTGTGTGCATAATCAGGAACCAAACGTTTCATGAATAATTCACATGGGAGATATTGCTTTATAAGAATAAAATACAGATAATGTGATAAATTAAGGTTATGTATATTCCTTTAAAGGCATTCACAGAATTAAATTTCAAAGTGAAAGCTTTTTGAGGGGAAAGATCTTAGAAGTGCCTGCTAGTACCTAATGAGGCATTATATACTTAATAAGTATTCATTAATATCTGTTGATTTAATGACTAGTGGGCTTTGTGACAACAGAAATAGTCTACTTTGTCACTTGCTGTTGTTTAGAGCCAAGTTTATTCTTTTTTAGGTTCTGAAACAACATATAAAAAGATCAAAGGTTTGGGATTTGTAAGCTGAGCGTGAATGCTAGTTCTTATCATACTGGTATGGCTACAGGAAAATTACTCAGCTGCTCTTATTTGCTAAGTAAGCCCTAAGAATACAATACATTTCAGTTTTTCCCTAACTGCATTCAAGATAAAAAGGGAGAATATTATAGAACTGAATTGATAACATAGCTTCGAGAATTCCGCTGCTAAGCCTTTTAAGCACTCCCCCCCGTCTTACAACCTCAAGTATGGTTTTCACTCTAGTCTTAAATCTTTCTTAATATGATTGCTCTGGCTAGATCAAAATATCTATTTTCTCTAGTTTTGTCCATGTTTGGTGCATTTCTTAAAAAAGAAAGAGTTGTTTTTGAAGCACTTCCAAAAGGAAAGTATGGGACAAAAAATATTTCCCATATTCGCCGCTCAGTCTTCTCTTTCCCTTTTCACCCCCAACAGAAAACAAATTAAAAGTCAACCTCAAAACATGAATACAGGACCTGACTAAAATGCTTCAAAGGCTCCTCCTCCTGGGTTGGGCGAGGGAGAGTTTACTGGCGCCTCCAGTGCCAGGTACTCACTCAGCGGTGGCGTAGCTGTGAACAATGACCTACTGCTTCGGCTCAGTAGGTGATGATTAGGGCTTCTTGTAGCATTTGTTAAAAGGGATTTAACAAGTTATTTTACTTCAATCTGCTTCCCAGAATTCCCCGACTCTGCTGAAGATAAATGAAGGTGCACACTATTGTAAACCCCCCAGAGTCAGGTCAGGAACCACGGAGTAAAGTGAATTAACATAAAATACTAGACTGCCTCTTTCTGCCTATCTCTGTACTAAGGCCTGTCCTTCCGGAACAAGTGTTCCTGATAGAAATGGGCACTTTTTTTTAATTTAAAAAAGCAGGGTGACATGTAGAGCTTCTTTCTCTGAACCATAGTCTTAGGAACACCTTTCTCTCCTTGACCTGGTTTTGCTTTTACCCCTTTACCATTGCACATTTCTGGTAATTCAAGGGTAAGGATGTGGAGTGGGGTATGGGGTTGAGGTGGGTATGGAGGAGATGGGGGAAAATCAATTCTCATTTATAAACACAGCAATGAGACAGCTGAACTGCATATGATCTTTAAGATTCCTCACAGATCTATCATTTTATTACTTTAGTTATTTCTAAAGGGAAGAGAGGAAACAAAATGGCACTTAGAAAAGAAAATGTTAACTTGAAAAGTATCTGAGACAGAAGTCATTTAACCAGGACTTATTGGCAATTTCTTTACAGGAAAAAAAGAAAGGAAAAATAACAGGAGAACCTCACCACCCCCAGCCCACTTCTGGAGAATGTCCTGGAGCAGAACACATTTAGATCAATTTCCTATACCATCTGCAGTTTCTAGAGAGCATTTTGTAATGAAAATAGCTCGAGTAGCTTTGGTCAGATTTGTTCAAAACAGTCTCAGAATGAGAGTACTATTTGATTAAAAATATATAATGACTTTAAAAATTGTCTTAAGTTATTAGCTAACACTGCTAGGAAAGGTTTATATTAAAATGGATACAACTTAGAAGTTTAACAAAAAAACCTCATAAACAAATGCTACTGATAGATGAAAAATTATCTTCAACATATGGAAATTGCACCTTCATTTTCATATTCTACATAGAAGGCAAAGCTTCTAGATAAAGAACATAAGAACAGTCTATTGAGAATGTTCCAACTAGGTGTCAAAAGTACTAAAGGTTTTCACTGTTGATATGTTCTGTGATCACACATGAAAATTACATTGAGTTACTTTCACTTTTACTATTTTGGCATAAAATTTGATAATCAAAGATGACAGTAGTTGTTCAATAATATTAAATTGTTATATACATTAAATGGTTAACCAAGCCTAACTAAAAATTTAAGTTAAAGTCCCTCTTCAGGAACTGCCTGTCAGTTAAAAATACAGAATTTTAATAAGGTCAATTATATTAAAACCCTTAACATTCTTCATTTGGGAGCCATACCTACTCAGGCAAAAACAAAAAACAAAAAACCTGGTGCTCCCATTACCCTGGATAACTTTGAAACTGACTAAATTATCCGGCTGTGAAAGCCAGTTTAAGTTTACATCTTTCCAAAAATAGGGCATTATCCACCTACACACTATACACCTACTTAATGTAGATACCTATATTAAGAACACGTCTCATTTTTATATCTGCCAAATTAAAAACAAACAAACATGTCTTTAATGGGCAAAGTTTTCAGTGAAAGTGCTGCTATAGTTATTATTTCTTTTAGAGTTCTTTTTCTTGCTTATTTCCTGGCAGACAACAGGAAATGAGATATCTATTATATAAATCACATAACTGAGAAAACCATGATAAAATTACCAGTTTCAGTTGACCTCAAAATAGGGCAGCAAAAGATAATAACTGAAAAGCAAAAGTACGTTATATAATTTAACATACTGACCTCACTTGAGTATCAGAATAATAAATGATGTCTCCACACCCCCACAAATTATTAGAGAGGTTTGTCTTCAACTGCTAAAATTACACTTAGTGAATCTGTTATATTAAATTAGTGTTCGATGCTGCTGTTAATCTCTGTCCCATTAAGTTATAAAAACAATGCATTTAATAGCTGCACAATCATCACAATCTTAGCTGTACATGTAGATGAACACTAATCAAGATCACTCAGCAGGTCAGCAGATTAAGATCAGAGTCAGTCTCCATGTCCTGGGCTCCTAGTTGAAATTTCTCTTGGTTCACCCACAGATCTATTACATGTAATCTCAACAGATCTATTACACATAATCTCAACAATGTCCCATACCATAAGTAAATATGTACATTATGTCTATTTTATCTAAGTTAAACAGACACAGATGACAGCCATACCTTATTTGATAATTCATTCTTAATTTTCTTCTAATAAAAATATTAAATACTATTACAGGGAATGACTATATCTATAAATATACAAACAAAAGAACAACACTTCACATCACTACACATTGCTTTTATTTTCTGCACAGGTGCCCATTTTGCTTCCTTTTAAATACACAGAATAATTGAAAGAATTACACTAAAAATAATTTGTTTTGTTATATTTATTTAAAAAAATTTTAAGGTAATAAAATAGATTTTCAATTAAAAAAGCCATAATACTTTTGTTTTCATTGTAACTAGTTCAGTTATAGCTAGCCAATAACTCTTTTTACTTTTTTTTTCAGGACATAATGGATAATGTTCTTTGGTTTTTCTGTGATAAGAAAACACTTTCATACATTATCTCAATATTTCCTAGTTCATAAACTCAACTACATTATTTTTAAGAAAGTTAGTAAGATACCAATCCCTTTTCCTGTTTACTATCAAATCATCCTAAATGTTTTAATCTGTTAAAAAATAATATTAAAAATCTACAACAGCTTAATAGCAGAAGAAATATGTAATTTCTTTTTAAGGATGACTGAAATTTGACATGAGGTTAACAACTCAACCAACAATATTCCACATAAAATAAATGTGTCTTTTATATCATACACATCACACTAAGTTCAAAAGTAAATTAATTTGACATATTTATTGATCTTTTATACGGGTTTGTTTCTTCTATATACTGTAAAATACTATGGCATATTAGATCCACTACAGCTTTATTTTATATTGTTCTATGCACCTTCCTAATTTGTTCCACATTCTTTTTCTTATAAAATGTCAATAAAAAGATTAAGCATACGTATACAAAGATCACAGCTAATGCCAGATGTTGAGAGAGTCTCTTGTGACGAAAGATTCCACACCAGGTGGTTGAGCCAGCCTAATGAAGCAACACATGCTCATGAGGGATCCAGAGGGTGGACTTGGAGGGACCTGCTCTTATTTAGTTATTTATGAAAGTATAGAGAAGGATTTGAAATCAAAGTAAAAGGGAAATTAAATCCAGGCTTCCCAATTATATAGCAGAATATTTTTTTGTTACAGGCTTTAAAATTTGTCTTCAAAATTAAGGCTGAAGAAAAAAAATCTTTTATGTATACTTTTGTGACATGACATTAAATATATTTCCAACTCCTCTACCAAGTGGTAAACATGAAAATAAACATTTTTCTTTAAGTGGATTAAAATACAAACATAATTTCTTAGGGCTTATTATGTTTCTTATATCAAAAGACAAAAATGTGAGTTCAGGTTAGTAAATGGACTGACCATAAAGCATGACCTTAGGCAATAACTAATGAACCTGAGAGCATTTTAATATATTTTCTTATCACCAAGTGAAGCACTTTAAGTTATTACAGCTAGGAGGCATGACCTCATACAATTGAATCATGCCAGAGCCAAATAGGCTAATGTCTTTGATAGCAATTAGATAACGGCAGGATGTAAACTTTTACTTTAAGAAGTGTTAAACAAAGAGACTCGACTCCTGGCTTAACTTAGTTAGAAATAAGCTACTCATTTAACAGTAGAAGTTAATGTGAGAATGGCCTCTTTCACCTGTCAAAAAGGAAATTAATTTTATTTTAAAAATTACCAGGGAGTTTTATTTTAATAACAGACACTTTCCTAGGGCTTCTAAAGTTTCTAATAACATCTTGATAAACCCTAATATCTAAGCACCTCCTCTTTATTGTCTAAAGTATCCAATATGTTCGGCATTGGTTGAGAAAAATCCTCATCAGTCATCAACACAGAGAATTGCTTATCTGAGCTGACCATGGCAGGTCACAACAGAGAAAGTAAATGATAAAACAGCACAATAAAATAATGTGATACAGGTACTAATACCGTATTTCATCAACTCTAAGATACCACTGGTTGCAATACACAATTCTTTACTACATCAGTGAGAAAGAAAAGGCTGTCAAACTAAGGCATGATGCTTTCTTATCACTTAGGATATTATTTTTACTCATTAAAATAGCTCTTTTAGATGAAAACACATTTTAAAAAAATTATGGATCACTCTCACACATAAGATAATGAAAAACAAATTGCCTAGGGTATTTCTAAAACTTCTTCACATTCAAAACCTGACTTTTCTGAATCTTTCAATGTAGGCCTGTTGGTGTCTATGTTTTTGCTGACAATAATGTTCTCTCTGCCATCAGGAGAGTGGGATAGCCTTTTTTAAAGGGGTGCTCCAATATCGTCTCTGGGGTTTTCTGCCAAGTTCCTGACACCCACTATACAAGTTTTGATTGGAAATTTAAAAAGTCAAAGTCTGATTGAAAATTTTGGCACTTACAAAATCATACCACTGAATACATAATCAGTGACTGGTTAAAAAATGAAATATGATTAAATATGAATACATGACTGCGTATTCATTCTGTGGTAAATCATGACTGTAACTGATTAGTTGAACTGCTTAGAGCTGAGTTTCCAAATGCTTGTCAGTGCATCAGCGCTGGCTAAAAATCAAAATCTGTGGAGAAACTGTAAGAAAATATATAGGTTCCTGGGTTGACTCCCTCAAAATTCTGAAAAATATAAGGTGTTTGGAACGTAAATATTTTAAAAACCACCCTCAGGTGACTCTGATGTATGCCAGGTTTGGAAAGCACTAGTAGAGTTCAGAGCATGTTGCTGTGGAAGTCAAGATCAAGGTCCAATTGCTGTGTGGGCTAGTTAGCTGGAACATAGTAAAAAGAGCTCTGAATATAAAATTAGAACATAAATTTTCAAGTTCCAGCTCTACTACTTACTAGTTGTATGACCTTGAGTACGTCGCTTAAATGGTCGCGTTTCCTCTTTTACAAAATGAGAATCCGTAATTCATAGGGTTGTCGTGGGGCTGAAATTAGGTAACCTATGTTTAGGCACCAGCACTGGTAAAAACACTTGGTATAAACTCAAAAAATGTTCTCTCACCTCCCCCCTACCCACATGTTTACTCCAGGATTGTTCATACTGACAGGTTTGAAAAATGTAAGCAATTTCCTCGAGGCATTCCCCAGTTCTCTCTGCTGCAAGTAATCTCCCCCTCACATGCAGTCTACCTGTATTTCCTTATTGGAGCTTATTTCTACTCCGTTAATACTTATTTATGCACATTTTATATCGCCCCTCCCCCCAATAGGTTGAAAACTTTTTAGTGCAAGAACTTTGCCTAATTTATCTTCAGAGCCCTCACATTTAACACAGTGCTTGGAACAGATGTGGGGTTTGCTAACGCAAGGATATGAATGAAGGAGCAAGACAGGAATCCAGTTTCCATATTGACCTCTGGCTTTAAACCACCATTTACTGTAAGAGGTCACTGCTGCTCAGTCAACACTAAGAGTCAGGTAAGGGGCATCACAATGTGATTTATCAATTAGTCATGAGATCAACTAACATTTACTTAAAGGCTGGTAGAGGGAAGGACATTTAAAGAAAGAGTAATATATTTGCATTTTCTGAGTCTGAAAATAATCTGTAATGGTTCTGGGAAGGCGTGAGGATGTGGGACAGTGCTGCTTAATATACAAAGAAATAATAATCAGTATGCCTGCAACATAGTCACGTGAGCATATCTGATTAAACAAAACTTAATCTTTTCTTAGTTCCTCGTAAATAAACCTTTAAGATAATCTAAGTTTTTTTAAAAGTACTGAATGGGAATTTTATGTACATGTGTACTGCACATCAACCCAGGCAGAAAACTCTTTCTGATTAAAGTTAGAATTTTTTTCTGGAATTAAACAAAAGAAATTATAGTTGACACACAATATTATCTTTGTTTCAGGTGTACAATATAGTGATTTGACTTTTTATTCTGTATTTTCTATTGTTTCAGGGGAAAACATCTTTGAATAAAAACTTCAGCTCAATGAAAATCATGCCCATCTAATTTATGAGCCTGTATTAGAAAACGATAAGTTCATGTAAATCTACCATGTGACTAAAAATAATCTGCAAATCTTTCTAAACATAACTTTGTGGTGGTAGAGTCACCAGTTGCAAAAAGTAGCCAGATAGTTACTGTCGGATGTGAGAAAAAATAAAAACCACAAAACTTCAGAGCTCATACACTGATGGAGTGGACAGGGGTTCCTGAATGGAAAGTGCAATCTAATTCTAGCCACATGGGTTTTAATTCACAGGAAAAGACTTGATTAGAGGCAGGACTCTGCTGTTATACATTGCTTGGGTACTCAGTGAGAGAACAGATGCTGTTAATGATCTTAATGTATTCACATTATATCCTTTGTAGAAGGTTAAAAAAGATATATTAGAATCAGAACTAAGCTGGCTTAATGTATGTAATAAAATATTTGCTTTTAGCACTATTGTTTCAAATGAGATTTAAATGTTTATCTTTTTTATAAAGAAAAACATTTGAATATTAAAAATACAGAATTATTTCAGTTATTTGCCCAAAGTACAACCTACAATTATCTTCAGGTGATGGCTGATGACACAACCAAGTGGACTTTTTAGTAAACAAGATACATGAAGCAGCCTACAATCTTCATTTTTAGGTCACCAGGGAAAAACAATTAGAATTTTTTTGAATCACACTGAAAAAGGTACAATAACGTGGGTTGCTAATAAATAAATATTGAGGAATCACACAGAAAAATAATGAAACCAGTTGAAAAATGGGCTCTGTAGATTTAGGAGCAGGTTTAATTTGTTCAACATTTTGGTAAATATTTAGCTTTCAAATAATAGATTAAAAAAGAATTCTACACAGAGAGCTGTGTCTTCTATTTTACATTCTAGCAAATATACTTGTTTGTTATAACTGGAAAAAACTAGAACACTTCCATTTTATAAACGGGTTACAGTAAATATTCAACCAAGTTATTGATGAGCTTTCTTACCATTCTTAGATTTAAAGCTTCCCTAAACAATGTCTATTTATTTATTTATACTCCTAGTTATAACTAGTAATTAGTAACTTCTGTGAAATAATATTATTTCCAAGTATTGATTAAAGCATTTTATAAATTATTTGGAATCAAGCATTGAGTATCTGATAAAAAAACTTCTGCCTTTGAAAGCACAAAAATATACTGCTGCTAGAGAACGGCCTGAAGAGATTAGAATGTACACATTTTAAAAACTAGTATGTATAGCTTAATCATGATTTTCTTACATGACAGGTTATTTATTTTTACATTTTACAGACCAGCAAATCTTCATAATGGCATATGTGAATTTCATTCTGTTTTGAAGATCTTTTTATACCAATGGTTTATTTATTCTCATTTAAAAATGATAGTGAAATTCCCTTAATAACCAATAACGTCTTTCTTGTTTGTACTCACTCATTCTTTCTGCCCACGTGGGCCTCACTTCTAAGCTCATTCAAAATGATGTTTTCCAAGCCTGTGCCACATGACTTGTTCATATAAATGGAGCAAATTAAACTGTCTCCACATATATCCTATCACATTTGTAGCCCTGATTTCTCTCTTTAACACGTGGCCAAGACACCGTATTATCTGCCTGCAGAGGTTGACCTCAGGATATTAGATTCTGCCACATAGCTCTCTTGTACTAAACCGAGGGGAAACACTTAATCACCCCTGCCTTTTCAGGAAAAAATCAACTTTAAATTTGCCATGATGAAAAATCAATAAACCAGTAATTGCTTGGCTTATCATTGCATGGAGGAACAAATTGGGAAGCGAAGCTTAGCGTCCACACAGATTTCAGTGAGACACATGGAGTTTCAGGATCACTAAGCTAGAAAAGGAAAAGGTCTCAGAGTGATAATTAAATCTACTCATGCTGATTTTCTGCCAAATTTATTTCCCAAGAGTATATAAAAATGTTTCACTGCTTACTAGTCAGGCATAACTAATCAAATCAATGTTACACAAACATATACAAGAAACAAAAAATGCAAATTCAAGACTGTATGCATCAGAATAATATATTCTTCAGAGTGAATATTAATGTAAAGTTATTTTTAAAATTAAAAAAACCTACTTAAATTTGTCTTTTTAAGATTTAAAGTTTATTTCTTTGCTGTGTAAATGCCCATAAAATTTTTTATTTCCTCAGCTGATATAATATTTTAATTACTTCATAACCTTTCAACTCAGAATTGTAAAAGTTTTCAATTAAGCAGCAATATTTAAAAATAAATATCAAACTATGAAACATTAAATATTTTTAATTCCAAGAATGATCTTTCTAGCTCATTCTAGTTGGGTTCTCTATGCTTTGCTGATGCAAATACATGCTATTACATCTAAATTAGTCCATTATTTCCATATATTTTCCCCACACTGAATGCAAACTGCGAGACCTGTTATCTAAATTAGGCTAGACAAATAAACACAGATCTATTGTCTATAAAATAAAGTGAGAAATATACATCATCATCTTTCCTACATGGGAAACACATAACAAGTGACAATATTACTGTAAATGTTTAGTGGTTTAAAAATTATTACTACTAATAAACCTAATTTAATGCAGCAAATTAGTATGGTTCCAATGGAAGTGCAAATGCAACCACACTCAAACATTCACGTTAAGAGGAGGAAGGAAGATGAAGCCTTTTCTTTTCCTTTTGTTAAAAAATGATTTTATGTGTGTCCTTCAACTGGCTACTGGGACTACGATAATTAAAACATTTAAAACAGCACAAGCCCCCAGTCTCTAATCTGAAGCTCAGGTCAGCTGTCTGTAGATTCTAATTTGTCTTCCATTTGTATTCATGACAAGAAAATACTGAATATTTAACAGCAAACCAGCAGGAGGGGGTACTGTGGGCTTAGAGGTTAAATAATTTGATTTCTGTGTAGATTACATGTAACATCCAACATCTAATCTCACACCTGATTTGGCAAACAATTACAATAAAAAATAATGTAGGGACACTATAACGGTAAAAGAGAGAACAAGAACTTCTTTCCTATGGGCTGAGAAACAATAATTTTATTTAAAGTACTGCATTTGTTTAGTATATTTCCAAGGCCTAAATTTTCAATAATAAAGGTGAAAATGACTTTCCAAAACGTGATAGTTCATGAGAAAGGTGTAATTTGCATTTTCTTTAATGGGTACTGTTAGTTCCATCCATTTTAGCTCACTAAAAAGCAGTAAGATGTATTAACAAAATATAGGGAATGGAGGGAGGGGACTTTAAGAAGTTTTCTAGTCCATTCTGCCTTTAGGCAAGACTATACTGAAACAGAAGCTTTGTTTTGATCTAAGATAAACGTCCATCTGTTGAAAAATCCAAGAGCTGTTTTAGGAGAACTGACAGCTTCTAAATGTTAGATAAGAGAATAATTAAATGGGGAACTGGAAGTTGAAAAACTCAATTTCTTTATAACATCATGAACTTGACTGTAAAGTTTACATTAAAAATGGAATTAAAAATAATTACCTGCTAGATTAAGATTTATGTTACACATAAAGATTTTAGACTTATTAATCATATGAAAATATGCAGAAATGCAAATATTTTGATTTTATAGTTTTTCAATCTTTCATTTTTATTTATTTGTGGATAAGATCCTCAGTACATATATCAACCTATTTCTTTTTTCTTCTGGGTGGTAGCTTTCTCTTCAAAAATATGAAGTTTACTATGCTAATTTGTAATTCATTATCATATAAGAATTTATTTCAATAAACTAAGGACAAAAACAAAGACAAACACATTTAAACAATAAATTAAATAGGAAATACAATACTAGCGATTTTTCTTAAGCCGACTTTCTAGATTGATAACATCCAATGTCACATTTACTCTCTAAATTTGTAGAAGTCCTTAGGGAGCCATCATTTTTAATTATTACACCAACTGTCCTGTCCTGGGTGCCGAGTATACCCAATGTCAAGCATGGTTTCTGCTCTCTTGCAACTCACATTCTAGTGGAGTACACATTATTATTATTATTATTATTTAATGATAAAAAGTAGGGGAGTTGATACAATTGTAAAATGGAAAGAGTATGAAAACAGGACACTCCATACTTTCAAGAAGCTTTCAAAGTTTGTTTGTATAGAGGTTCACATGAAAAATAATCTCAGTTGTTTGCTTGTTTTTAATTACTTTTGCTTGATTCCTGTCTTTCTTTAGTTGTGACATAGTTCTGTGGGCGGCTTTGCTCTACCTCCCTTAAGGATTGGCAACTTCAATGTAGCTGATATGGTTAAGGAAAAATCCCCCCAAAACCTCAATGCTATTGGCCAATCTGAATTCTAAACTCAGGCCTTCCCCAATCATGTAAATTAGTTTCTGTGTATTTGTGTAAACAATTTAAACATTTGTGAATCAATTTCCCAATGTGGAAGATGGAAGAGCTAGACTAGAAAATCATTAAAATTTATTTACTCAATGAGCAAGTTTTAATGACTACCTAGGATTCATCTTTTAGTATTTAGCGATGTGAACAGAGCAGTACAGGTAACCTGAATGCACAGAGGAGAATCACCAATTCTAGCCTGATGGGTATTCGGAAGTTCTGGGAACCATAAGGCAGCTTTACCTTACACCGAACATTACTTAGATATATGTTTAACAAAAAGCAACCTATGATCAAGGAAACTGAAAACTTTCTCTGGTGCTGAGTGAGAAGACAATATAAATGATACTGCTTTCTAGCAGCCTACAACCAGCCTACAAGAATGAAGTTCAAATGTGTCCTTCCTCAAATAGCAAGGTGGCTTTCTGTTTCTAAGGGCTCAGAGCTGTCTTTCCTTCTAATTTTTTAACATGAAAATCTTAATTTTGTTGAGTTAGATTCAAATCAGCAGTTTCAAGGATCTCTAATTTCATTTCCTCAGAGATTCAGAGAGTTCCTATGTAAATACTGCTGTGATAACATGCTCTGGATTAGGCAGATTACACCACCCCTGGATAGTCACTTCATGATAATGAATTAAAACATGTTTAAAAGCATAACAATATAGCTCTGTAATCAGTCGCAGACTTCAAATATAGACTAAGAGAGTTTTTAAAAGTGCACAAAAATGTTGTTTTATTTTGAGGTAGAAGTGAAATTAAGGTAGTATTCTCCAAAAACAAAAACAAAGAACAAATTCACGTGCATTTACAGTTTTTGTGATAGTCACATTTCAAGGTAAAACAGTTCAAAGGCCATGTAAAATGCAAAAATTTAATAGGGTTTCAGTACACTGCAGTTATGCCAAAATGTCAGTTACTGATTAGCAGGCTATGGTGTTTATAATTTGCCTAATTTCCATCTATGAGACTGTAATATAAAAATTAGAAAAGAAACACACACCAATTTTCTCATTCAGAGAACTTTCAAACTCAATGCATACATTTTTTTCTTTAAAAAGCTCCATAGGTATTTCAATAATAAAAGGAAGGTCTTTTAAATATCTTTTTGACTTTAAATACATTAACTTCTAGATTAATTAAATGACCAGGCTAATTAGAGACCAAATTAACCAAGAGAGAATAAAGCACTTTAAAAATGTATAACTGGTTCACCTCAACTTTATGGCTTTTTATTCTTTAAAAAAAAAAAATCCTAAAATAATTCATATTTATTTATGATATATCTCTATCCTTCCAAAGTAACTGAGTCAAAAGCTTCTAAAATAACACACATTTCTTTAAATTATAGTTAGAATTTTAACTTCATCCATATATACTAATAGATGAACAACTTTAATTTTTAGGGGGGGAAAAAAATCTCACTTCCTATTTGTATGATTTCTTATACTTTCTCCCCATGTAGTTTTGTATGCTAGGGGAATTCTGCCCAGTTCCAAAGGCGAACACTAAGAAAATACATGTGAAAGGTGAACCTGAAGCTGCTAAAGAGTTACCCTTGACTTATGCTAAGGAAAACATTCTTTTGAATAAAAAACACTGAAAGCTTTTTGAAAGCAAGATCTGTAATTTTAAAAATGAAAAGAAAATGAGGGGTAATCAGGATTTCTAAAATAGCATTTGATACCTATTGGCTCGAAAATCTGTTAGCAATAAGGCCAATGTTAAGGGTGTGATGGATCAGTTAAATAAGTCATTTTACAGCTACCGGCAGTATCACCAACCTGACAGCCCTAACAAGACTGTTTGGTTTATCAAAAAATGTCACAGGTAAAAGGCTCGTTAGTTCAAAGTAGAGACATGATTAACGGGAAAATATTATCAGCAAACATTAGGAGTGACTATTCTGAGTAAGGTACTGTACAAGCCTGAGATTACACAGAAGTAGGCATCACATGGTTTCTGCATTTAAGGTTCTAGAATTCTGTTGAGGAGATAGATTTAAAATAAATGTGACTAATTTTAAAAAACAAACTAGTACACACAAGTGTTTTCCCTCAAACATCACTTATTCAAATGACATAGATACTGCTTTAATACTCTGATTTTCTTTCCTTTTAAAAAAATATATCTTTATTGATTTCAGAGAGAGGAAGGGAGAGGGAGAGAAAGAGAGAGAAACATCAACGATTAGAGAGTTGTCATTGATCGGCTGCCTCCTGCACGCTTCTGACTGGAGATCGAGCCTGCAACCTGGGCATGTTCCCTGACCGGGAATCGAACCGCTATGTCCTGGATCACAGGTAGATGCTCAACCACTGAGCCACACCCGGCTGGGCTAAGACTTTGATTTTCAGTAGGCTACCACACAACCACAATATGATTTTCAAAGTCTACCAGACAATCTTTTGAATAATCTAAACGTTGTCAAACACTCAAATCCCTGGAGGCTGGATTATATTTGTCAGTATTGTTACACATTTGGAGTCATATCTGGTGAAGAAAGAGAGATATCAAACTTGGTTAAACTATTTTTAGTAAGGCAAAAACAAAATCAAAATTGGGTAATGCTATGAGGTCACAAGGCTTAGTTCATTGTATGCCTTAAAGACTCATTCCAATGAAAGAGACAACAATAAATTGGACGCATTAAAGCCAAACTCATCTGTGAAAAATATAATATACCTCAAATTCTTAGCTACAACATTGAATGGTTTAGAGCAGTGGTTCAAAAATGCCAATTTACAGCTTGGTGTTGGTTGGCTGGTTAAACAACCACCACTGGGTCTATCCTGATTCTTTTGGTCTGAGGTGAGGCCTGGGTATCCGTGTACTATATTTAAAAAGCTCTCAAGGACATTCTGATGACTGTGCCCACAAAGCAATTACTTCTATTATTTGTTTGACACTATCTCATTAATCCAATGGATTTATGAAATTTATTGAAATTAATAAATCTAAAAATAAGGGTACACACAAAAATTAACCCACAATGATAAAATGCCATATGATACTGATTATCTTCCATAAATTTGTTTTCTTTTTGTTAATGATTCTTCTGCTTAGTTTTCCCCTTTTATCTTTTAGTCAACAACCTCCCACATATTAAATAATGAAAACAATAGCATTCTCCATTTTCAACCTCTTTCCCAGATATATTTCTTTAGAAAATATCTACTGAGGAGTTCATATTAAAATTGAAAATGACTTCTAGGATAAAGAGACCAGATTTTTGATTCATAATAATTTCTACTAACTAGTTTTCCTTTTTTCCTCAATAAACTTATTTAATTAATGAGTGAATGAAAGTGAAACGGCTTGGTCAAAGAATTAATAGATCTTATATTTTGATATGTATTGTTAAATTGCTTTCCAGAAAGGCAATTAATGCATTTTTTGTTATTTACATCTTATTTTATTTATTTATTTATTTATTTATGTATTTATGTATTTATGTATTTATGTATTTTATTTTTATTTTTTTATTGTTCAAATTATTACAGATGTCCCACTTTTTTCCCCATTGACCCCTTCCACCCTGTACCCACTCCCCACCCCAGGCCTTCACCACACCATTGTCTGTGTCCATGGGTTATGCGTAACTAGTTTTTCTTTACTTCACAAATTTATCCAGGTTTTGATATTGTTAGTTTAAGCTACTGCTAAAAAAATAAATTTGGTGAGAAGGGGAGAGGGAGTTATAAAAGTGATATACTACAAGACTGCCCCCACCAGTAAAAAATAACTAGGATAGGTAACATATGGCTCTCTACAGATATACAAGATGAACATCAAAACAAGTAGACTGATAAATTAAGGTAGGAGAGGAAGAGAAGTCGTCAGAATTGTGTTTTTGTATGATGTCTAATACAGTTTCAAATTCATTACATGTGAAAGTTTAATTTTTCTCGTTTTAGCAAATTAGGTTCTTACTCTCTACCATCTCTACAAAAGAAATTCCAACTGTTTTGTTTTTTATAAGTTCATAGATGTGGGATAGAATCCGATAATAATGTAAAGTGATTCTAACATTCTGGAGAAAATGCTAGTATTTTTTTAACTTTCCAAAAGTTAAAAAAGTGGGAAGTGATAAGATGCTATGTAATACAAATTTATGAATGTTAGTTGGCAAGAGATTATAACTATACTATTTATATTTTCACATCTCTTATTTTGAAGAATTATCAAACGGACACAATACCAAACAATTCAAAATTTAAGAATATTGATTTACAAGAGGGAGATTTATTAAGAAAAAGAGGAAACCAAGAATGTATTGCTTTGAAAGGTATGTAAATTCTTCATTCAAAACTCTGCTCAAATGTCATATTATTACAGAACTGTCCTAAAGATCCTATATGAAAACAACATCCCTCCTCCAATCCGTCACCATGTTTTTTGGTTCTCCCTACCAGCTACCATCTTTCTTACGTTATATATTTACTTATTTGCTTATTACATCTCTCTCCCCATTAGAATGTGCTCCAAGTTTTGTTTTCTCCTGTAGCCCAGGACTAGAATAGTGTACCTGTTGAATAATAAATGATTAACAATTATAATAAATACTATGAAAAGACAGCATGAGGTGCTAGAAAAGAGTATCATAAGAAGACTTGATCAAATTGTGAGGTAAGGATATAGTTCCTCTGAAGATACAACATTTAAGCTGACACCTGAAGTATAAGGATGTATTAGCCAGGCAAAGAGGGAGAGCTTTCCAGCTTTCCAGGTATAGAGAATTGCACAGGCCTTCGAAGGCCCTAAAGAAGGAGCTCCCTCCTGCCCTTTTTTTTTTTTTAACAAGGGAAGAGGCCAATTGAAGCTTAGGAAACATTCCCTGTTCCTACCTCTAGCGTGATTTCTGGACATTTGCCTCTATAGACATTTCATATAAATGGAATCATATAATATACAGTTTTTCGTGTCTAGCTTCTTTAACCTAGCACAGTGTTTTCCAGTCTCATTCATATCATAACATGTAACATGTATCAGTATTTCATTCCATTTTATTATGGAATAGTATTCTACTGGACAAATATACATCTTATTGATGAATATTTTTGTTTCTACTTTTTGGCTATTGTGAATAATGCGTTTGAAGAGCATCTATTTTCTCTGCTGTTGTGAGATTTTCTCTTCGTGTTTGGATTATATAACTTTTATTGTAATGTACTTAGGTGCAATTTTCTTTGTATGTATCTTGACAGGAGTTTGGAGTGCTTCTTGACAGGAGTTTGTAGTGCTTCGTTACTTTGTAGCTTGAAGTCTTTTGAAAGTTTTGGAAAATTCTCAGCCATTTCCTGTCAAATACTGCTTATCCTAAATCTCTTTTCCTGGGACTATAATTATATTCATTGTAAAACTTTCACCATATCCCTTATGTCTCTTAAGCTTCTTCATTTAATTTCTATGCTATTGTTTTTGAGAGCTTCATTCAGGATGTTTTCTTCTAATCTATTTTTTTCTGTTCCGCCTAGTTGAAACTTAAGCTCTCATTAAATTTTTTATTTTAGTTAATGTATTTTTCAGTACTTTCAATACTTTTTAAATAGTCCACTTCTCACCTGAAATTGTCTTTTATTTTCATGAACAAATTAAGTAGGGTGATGTTAAAATCTGTATCTAACAACTCCATTATTTTGATCCTCTCTGTATCTATTCCTACTGACTGTTGTTTCTCTTATCTTCTTGTTTCTCATGATTTTTCATCTTGTCCTGTTTTCTCATATGCCCGGTTACTTTTAACGGATGTCATATAGAAACAATAATAAAGATAATCTGAGGCTTAAGATAATACTACATTCTTTCATAAAGAATTTATGTCTACTCTGGTAAGTGACTAGGGTCACTAACAATCTTGAATCATCTTCAATCAGGAATTGAGATTCAAAGCTGGGCTCCTATCCCTATGGGGGGGCTGTCTATTTCTGGTTCATCCTTACTTTTAGGGAGCAATCTGTTAAGAGTCAAACTCAAAGCCTGGTGGTTTTATCAGAGTTTACCCTTCCTTGACTGGCTCTGAAGTCTCAATTTTATCCCCAGAGCTCCATGTTCTAATTTTTTGGCCAGCATTTCTATCTGTTCTGAGAAGGGCAAGTTCCAATAAGCTAGTCCCATCACATTATCTCCTTCTCATAAGTTTTGATATATGGTTTTATATTTTCCACTGTGATTTCCTTTTTTAACCTATGAATCATTAAGGAGTGCTAGTAACGTACTTTAAAAATAAATAATAACAAAAGAGCAACAACTAATCTTTTATGAAGTCTATAAAATGGTTTCAAATCTATATCACAGCTATATTTTAGATGTCAGACAATTATTATCATCCTTATTTATTAACAGATGGGGAAAATGGGTTTAGAGGGTCCACTTAAGGTCACACAGAGGAGGAGAAAACACCAAGCCCTATCTGAATTGACTGTATCTTTTGTTTTCATGTTTATTTTCTGTCTTCCCCTCCAGAATGTAAGCTCTTTGAGTGCTGCACTCTCAAATTTCCTTTTTCACTGCTCTATTCCTATGGTTTATAATAGTGCCCAGAACATACTGGCTGGTCAGTCAGCTTTTTGAACTAATCAAAGTCACTAAAGAAATGCATGCTAAAAGGATGGTCATCATACTCTTCTGTGTTGCAATTTTGAGTTATACAGTACTACGTAGTTATGGAGTGATTTTTAAATATATGCCACTTCTATTTCTAATTGTAGGCAGATTTTATCATCTTCCTTACCTTAGAGTCACAGTGAAGTTAAGGGACTTAGTCACAGAGCCAGTAAATGGCAGAGCTGGGATTCTGAACCTCATTCTCTTACTTTAGCTAGAAGCAGCTCGGGCTATTTCCATTAGAATACAAAATTCTTCCCTAGATTATCCTAGGATTGTACGCCTGCAGGCATTCAATATGCATGCCAGCTTCCCGATGTTTAATTTATTTCAGAAATATATATATTTTAAAAAATAAGCTGTAGTTCTGAGTTTGTCTGGAAATTTGTGTGTGTGGAGCACAGAGAATATTTAAATTGTTAAGGAAATACACAATGGTCAGTCACTGGAGGACTAGTGATGGTTAAATATACAACAGTGTATCTTTGTTCCATATACATGAACATCTTATTGAAAATAAGTAAAATGTGATCTAAACTGGCTTTCACGTCCATACAGGGTACAGCTGAATGCATATGACACAAAAACATTATTAATGAGTTATTAGGAAAATAAGGGAGGATTCTTTGATTTGGTAAAAAAGTTAGTTAAAAATGAATTAGTACACATTTACTGGCAGCCTCAAATTTGAGGAATAAATGATATGTAACACAACACAGATGAAACTGTATTAACCATCAGGTAAAACTATTTAACCATCAGGTTCTTGCAGACTTGGAATCAAGGGGACTGCAGAGGACAAATCACTGCTGAGGGAGTAAGACAGATGGCTAGGCCAAATCACCCGAGTGTTTGTTGTGGAGTGATTTTTGACTAAATAAGAACTTGAGGAAGAAATATGGACTAAGGCAATGCATTCAAACTAAGCAGATTAATTTACTTAGAGAAAAAAGCTCTCCAACATTAGAGCTAATAATGTTTTAAAGCGCTATTTGGATATTTAAAAGAAAATACTGCATTACGAAAGATATTGGACTATTAAATCCTATACACGGGAACACAGATTTCCTAAAGGGGTATTTTAAATCTCAGAATAGAACTACATAATACAGTAAGACAAGGGGTGTGTGTGTAAATTTTCAAATATTTAAACCTAACAAGGAAATAGTATTACAATGGGTAGCCAATTCAGGACAAGACAAAAAGGACAATCCTTACTTGTATCTAACCTACTTGTGTCAACATGCCAACTGAATAAACAGTGACTCCTAAGTGACAACTCTGCATCTGTTAACTTTATCCTACTGACCTCATTCCAACCTTCTTATAAAGGGTCTCCACAAGGAATACTTCAGAATCCCAAACATTCACCTTCTTCTCTGGTCTGAGGCTGGGAACCACAGTGGAGGGAAAAAAGGGATTGTAACACTTCTCTCCTGAGTGTGGTTAAGACTTGGTACTAAGTGTGCTTTAGTAAGCACTAGGAGAGCCAGGAACTCTGAGACAGGAACCTGAGAAACTAGATGCTCAGGTCTGGCTCTGGCCCAGGCTCTGAAGGCTGGTGTGGATTTGATGAGTGCCTTACATAGAAAAGCCAGTCACTAGGGAGAAGAGCAGACAGAGCTTATGAAAAAAGGACATGGGCATTTTGAAAAAATGTGCCTCTACTGGAGCACCTCACCTGTTGGGTGTCCCAGGAACCCAAGTGAGGCAATCTAATATGGGTACAGAACTGAGAACACGAAAAATAAACAAATGCTTAAGATCCAGAGAGGAAGGTAAAGGATGGAGGAGACTGAATTGAATCATATTTATTTGAACACTAATTGTAAGGGTTGTGATTTGTGTAGGCTGTTTAAAGAGGGGAGATGTATACTGGAGTCATACTACCTGGGTTTGGGTACTGGCTTCTCCACTTACTAGCTACAGAGCAAGTTATTAAGCACTCCGTGCCTGAGTTTCCTACCCTCCCTATAGTGCAGAGATAATAACAGCACAGATCTCAGAGAGTTCATAAGGATTAAGAGAGTTAAAATATGTAAAGCACTTACAACATTGTCTGGCATCTATTTTTCCTTTTAGCTACTAGTACTTTTACCCCCACCTTTGCCAAAGGATTAACAAAAACAACAAATTCATAATTAAGGCTAATCTATTTTCCCTCTTATCAATCAGATGTGGGAAAAGATTTGATGAATTTCAACTTAAACAAATGAGACGTCATACTATGTTCATATTACCACTGTCCACCATTTCCATGAATAATTTAGAATGGGCTGCCTAATACTTTTGGAAACAAAAATATTTGAAGTAGAAATAACAGATGGGTAGAGCTATTTTGAATAAACAAAAGGGGAGAAAGAATTTAAAAAGCTGCCTGGCTGGGTGTGGCTCAGCGGTTGAGCGTCGACCTAGGATCCAGGCGATTGGGGTTCGATTCCCGGTCAGGGCATATGCTCCTGTTGTGGGCTGCAGCAGATCAATGACTCTCTCATCATTGATGTTTCTATCTCCCTCTCTCCCTCTCCTTTCCTCTTTCTGAAATCAATAAAGATATATTAAAAAAAAAAAAGAATTTAAAAAGCTACTATACTTATGCCACAAATAAGAATTTCATATTAGGAGTTAAAATGCAAAGAAAGACTATTATGCTTATAACTGGATTTAAACCATAATTAGAACCCTTAAATGCATATAATATTAAATGTAAAAATAAAATACAGAAAACCTAAGCAGCTATGCTAAAGTATTTAAAATACGAAAACAAATCAAAAGGATAAAAGTTGAAATGATTATTTATTATACGTAGTCTGAACATTTTCAAACATATACAGAGAAAAAATGAAAGTAGAAGTATTTAGTGGGTCAAAGAATAAGAAAAACAAAACAAGACCGAATTTGAAGATTTAATACTATTCATTTTCCCTAAAATGTAATCTAGAATTAGAAAAAAGTGCTTAGTTTTAAAGAAAGAAGCTATAAACCTAAACTCGAAATATTCGGTTGACTTTTACACTAAATAGTGTAACCTTCACATAATACAACTAATATGGAAAGAGTTAGAGAGTAAATGGTTTAAGAAAGAGGGTCCATTCTAATGTACTAGTGATATTCAATAAGTGGACAATCTATTGAGCCGCGTAAGGACCATGAAGAGCCCTCTAAATGGGGACCCACCATTTAAAGAGTAGGAGGCATAGTAGTTGCCCTGGACAAGTTTTGGTGAGTAGCCTGACTTTGATCTTGGATACAATACTTGCAAATATAATTATGATATTGATTTAAGAACACTCAAAGAAAAGGACTGCATAAGAGTCAGAATGTATTTGAAAGGCACAGATCTTGCTACACTAATATAATAGCTCTTTTGAGATAACAGAGAGTGGATAAAGGGAGCTGGGCAGATAACTTCTATCTACATTTTAACAATGCTTTCAACCCTCGGCTGCATATCAGTATACTGAGAAATTAAGAGATGAACTGTATTAATGATGTGATAGAGTGAATTACCTGTGGCTTATAGATTTAGAAATAAAAGATTATTATTCTTTCAGATGCAGAAATATATGCACATACACATATAGATGTATCTCAGGTTTTAATTGCACCTAGATTAATTATATAAAGCAAAATAAATGTAGCTTTCACATTAATCATTTTCAGAAAGGTTAACTTGATAACATTCAAGTCTCTAGGCAACCCATAAGAAAAAAATCTTGGAAGCAAACAATAAGAACAAAGAATCTAGCCAGTGATTTACTTTTACTTTTACCTACAAAGTATAAGCAAAGGAAAACCATTGAATGCAACACATTTTATCTTTTAAAATTAGTGTCATTAAGTTATTTTACCAGAATTTTCCTTCAACATTTGTAGTAATAATTTTCTTGTTTTTTTAAAATATGTTTTTATTGATTTTATAAAGAGGGGAAGGGAGAGGGAGATACAGAGAGAGAAACATCCATCGGCTGCCTCCTACACATTCCCTACCGGAGATCGAACCCAAAATCAAGCATGTATCCTGACCTGGAATGCAACTAGTGACCTTTTGATACATGGGTCAAAACTCAACCAGCTGAGCCACGCTGGCCAGGGCTCTTATGTTCTTTTGTATGCACAGAAAATTCAGTGAGCTCAGGTCATACCTGATAAATCCATACTAGCAAATATTGATAGTGTTTTGAAATTCATTGGTTTTGTTTTGAATGGCTCTAATTCTTTTGAGAAACTAATAGGTGAGGTTCTGTCTTAGAAAAGGGACATAACAAAGCTGGGTTACACTTTCAATTAGGTTATTTAGAATCAACTGCAAGCTCAAGATAATTTATGTAAGCATGAATTTAAAGAATGAAGGATGAACTGGTTGGTCATTCATTCATTCATAAAAAAATCAAGAAACAGAGTATTTACTATGTGCTAGGCATTATAAATACTAAATCCTATATAATCCTGGAGTCTATACGCCAGTTAGGATGACAGACTTATAAAGATGTTAATTAAAACACCTATGATTGGAGGGATGTGCTTTTCCAACAATTCTCAGGTGCTGAAATGGAAAAGTTACTGTAGATCACAGACTAAATGCAAGGTGAGTATAATTTAGTGAAAGTCTAAGTGAAAGAGTATTTTCAAAAGAATTACAATATAACATTCAAGTATTTATAGTTACTTAAGAAATTCTTAACAAAATATCATTTTAAAGATATTTAGAACCGATTTAATAGGAAAAAAAGAGACTATTAGAAATATCAATTGTCATCATGTAAAGGAGGGATTCTAAAGTGTTTAAAAAGTTTCTTTCACTAGAGCATGCATTCATATTATATATTTTTCAAACTAATAAATCATATAGAACTTTCACTATCTGTAATTATCATATTGTGCCATCCTTTTCAACTGATTATGACTCCAAGTAAGATTTGAATTAATGGGATTAGACTAATAACTACTGCAAGATATATCCACTGTGTTGGTTGGTAATAAGTACTACACTTGTAATTTACAGTACCACAGTGTTTTATAAGGACTATTATGTTATTAATTAGTTACATTGATCAGAATACTACATAACATAGGAGCACTCAAAATTTGCTTAGATTATTTTACATGTAGCAGTGTATCTATTTGTATTATGGGTGACCATAAGCATAACTGAAATCAGATAGGTTGCTTCCACTAACAATGCCAAAATGTGCACTTCAGAAAGCCAAAAAAAAACAAAAGAGATTTCTACTTAGGATTTTTGCCATTGGAATTCACTTGTTTCCTAAACCATAAAATTAGTTGATCTAGGACAAGAACATAAAACAGGACTTATGGAGGTCAAATACGGTAAGAATACTACACATTTATATCTATAAATTAGTCCACATTT